>NC_044190.1:3938683-3986183 GCF_900880675.1 Sparus aurata | reverse complement strand
TCATCCCTACACAACACACAACAGACAGACGGAGCATTGTCAGACTCTCAGTCAACCATGATTGTCATCGCCTCACCACGACACCTGGGACTGTGGAGTCATTCGGAATAAAGGCAAACATGAAACAAAATAACAGAGAAGGCAACACTTATAAATTAGAGCAGAGAGTTCAAACTCTCACATGTCTCTCAAACAATATTTAAAGGAACAGTTCAGGGAAAAATAAATATTCAGTCATTACTGATGAAGTTTTGTAGATCACAAAATTTCTGGGGCCTCACAGCAAAACAGTGTTACAGCATTCTCCTGAACAACTCAAGTAGCCGGGACATTTCTAAAACATGAAAAAGGGAAGCTCAATAAACCCTGAGGTCTTAAAGTGATTTGAAAAGACATTACTTAAACCCTCATCGTGCAGTCGAGCTTGTGCACCCACTTCATACAGAGTGCATGCAAACACTTTTAGCCTAGCAGTAATGCTAACACTTTTAGCTTAGCAGCTACAGTGAAGTTTTCAGCTCAAGAAATTCTCCTTGGATTTGCCGGATGAGCAGTAAGAAACCATTTTATGTTTTTTTTTCTTTGTTGTCTTTTTTTTTTTTTACATTTTATAACGTTTCCAGCTACCACAGTTGTTCAAGAGAAGGCTGTATCTCCGTTTTGCTGTGAAGCTCCAGAAATGTTTTGTGTACTACAAAACTTCACCGGATTCTTTAAGCAGTGAAAGTACTACTTCCTTTTTTAAATCACCTACTGGGAAAAGGTCAAAGGGAATAAAATGTTATTACATTTGTAATAAAACTGGCAAAGTGTGGGTGTCAGTGGCAAACAAACAACATTTGGTCCTCTCTCTGTGTGAGTTTGTGGTGGCAGGAAATAAACTAGTGTGTGTGTACATGGCAATGAATGAGCATGTCACCCAGTGGAAGGGTGCAGCTCCTTAATGTTTTCGTTTTTGATTAAGTGGAGCAAGGAAGATGTACCAGGCTTTGGGCGGGCGCGCGCACACACACACACACACACACACACACACACACACACACACACACATAATACACACACACACACACACTATTTTGAACCTTATTCTTTAAGAAAAATCACAAATGTGTCTATCAAGCTGCTGCCACCCTCTTACCTCATGCATGTATTACTCTAATCTCATTTAAATGGAAGAAACTGATCTGGAGCATTTGTTGGTTGAGACTTACAACAAAAAAAGAAATCCTAGAACACACTACACATGACAGACTGATGACAACAATGTGGCACTGTAGCTATAACTAGTACTTTTGTTTCCAAGTGATAAATTAAACATCTTGCAACACATTTTATTTCAGACGTGGTCCACAGTTGAGCTGAGCTCCTGTTTGTCACCACGTCTAGTTGTTTTTGGACTGCTTTGTTTGGCATCTCTAAAAATGTAATGAATGTCTCATTGCATACCACCACCACCACAAGTGCCCCAACGGACAGCTCCTCTATGCCATGATTGGATTCAGGTTCAACATGTTTGCAATTTGACAGTATTTGCTTTGAATAATAAACCTGAAAATATGTGTTGGGTGCCGTCTCATTGGAACAGCATTAGATTGAGTTGTAACTGTTTTATCTGGAGGTGTAAACATTATTTTGTCAACAGGTGTCTTTACAAGAGATGGTATAACAACTTGTCTTTGTCTTTTTGTATTCAATATTTTAGTAAAGTAGGGATTTTAATTGTGTTCTGTTAACTATTACAAACCAGCAGGACAGGTTGAGATCTTCTTCCCACTGTCCCACCTTGTAACAGGAAACAGTGAGCTCTCAATAGTTTCATAAATAACTACAATGCTGGGATGTCCTGAGCCAAGTCAAATGATACTAGTCAAATGAGTCAACTGCTGAACTCAAAGCATGGCAGCTATAAATCCCCTGGTGCCCTGCTAAAACACTGGAACCTATTTTCTGATGAAGCTGTGATGATAGTTCAATCAGGAAAACTTCTCTCTGGTCACGTCTATCCAATAGCACAGCCACACACCTTCACTGTTAGCCTATCAGCTGTCTTTTTAAATACGATGCTCTCTTTGCCTTCAGTTCATTCATGCTGCTGTTTTGTGCACCCCTCCCCATCACTGCCAAGTCTTCACAGATTCACCAGCTTCTTCATTTCACTCGCCTACATCTGTCTCAGAGGAGTCATTAAACACCACCAGTGTCTGGACTACACAGGGGAAGAAGCGTCCCCCTACAATCCACCCTAATCCAATATCATGCTCGAGAGCCCTGAACCCTGAGGTCTATAGGATTCGGTTCATAGTTTCTACCAGGGATAAACTTGAACTCAACACGTGGCATGGTAACCTGATCCAATCCACCTCCCACAACAAATCCCAGTTAATCCTCAGTGATCTCTTGTGAGACTAATAAACTGTGAAAGTTACTTTATTAAGTAAGCTTTAGTTAGGATAAGAGGCTCACTTACTTTTTCTACTTACTATTGTTCTTAGGTAGAGTCACAGACAGAACTGCTGGGAGTGGCAGTGAAAAAGAGCCTGAAGCTAACCTGGCTAATCATAAAACCACTTTCCTCTGAGGTCGAGTTATGACTTCTGTAACTGAGGATAAACCTACCATGGGATTCACGATTGGCAGACACATGCTGAGAAACCCAGAAATGTAGTTTTAAATGAGCAGTGAGGCTTGTTTTTTTTTTTCTAACACACTAAAACAGTCAGACTGTGCAGTGACACTCACACTGTCGACAAACATGAGGCCTGTCATTTACATTTGGTTTAGCTGCACACGTCCACAGCGCCTCACTATCGCTCTATAAAAGCAAGGAATCTCTGTCTGTGTGTGTGTGTGTGTGTGTGTGTGTTTCTGTCAGTCAAATATCTCTGCGGATCAGGATCAGACTGACCTGAGACCTTCAACATGGCTGCTGCGTGGTTCAGTGGTGTGCATCTAAGCATTTGCTTGGACTGCAATGATACCGTGAATAAATTATTTCATAAATGCTTTACAAATTCCGCCGAGCATTGTCCACTGGAGCCACCACAGTCACATGTGCACCAGAGCCAATCACTGCACACCGTGGCCACGTGCGCACCAGAGCCAATCACTGCACACCGTGGCCACGTGTGCACCAGAGCCAATCACTGCAGAGATCAAGCCCACGACGTACCTGAAGAAACAAGCAGATTTATACCTGCAGTGGCACGAGCTGGACCGGGATTTTGCCGGTGGTTCGGTCCGTTCTGTTCTGTTCTGTGCATCTAAACTGACTGTTGTGGATTAATGAGATTAAACGAGTCCAGACCGAGTCTGTTCGGGTCTGAGGAGATCCGGAATCTGTGGATGTTCGTGTGTAGCTAGCTAGCGGCTAGCTACACACGAACAAAACCGGACTTAGGGTAAATAATGTCCGCCACGCTTTTTCGCGAACATTGCCGTCACGTTTGCTTTGTGTCTGGTGCAGGAAGAAACAGTAAAAACGGGCTTTTGTCACGAAAGTGTTCAAGCAGCAAGTTTGGTTGTTGAGGAACAGGAAGTTGTGGGAGTGACGAAGGCGGATGATACTGAGAGTTGAGAGATTTGTTACATTTAGCGTGTTTGGAGTGTGTAGTTAGTGTGTTATGTAGTGTTTGGTGTAGTGTGTTTAGTGCGTAGTGGAGTCGGTTTTTTGTTTAATGAGTCAGAATAATGAGGAGAAGCTGAATGTGGAGCAGGCAGTGCAGCTCTTAAGGAGCACAGGCAGACCTGAGCATTGCCTGCATTTAAATGTAAATAGTTACATATAACTTTGTAAATGTTTAAAATGTATGCACAAATTTAGCAAACAACAATTTATATTTGCATTATAAGTAAAAAAAGAAAAAAAAAAAAGGGTTTGTTAAACATATTTGTGGTTTTCACAGTAAAAAAATCTAACTTTTTCTACTCGGATTTTATGTTTTTTGTGATTTTAGGTCCATTGTGTTAATACAGTATGTCAAAATAAAAAAAATAATTGTACAGTCACACATGTGAGGTTGTGCTAAAAATAATGACACCAAGTAAATAGTTTTTAAGGTGAAATATAATGGCAAAATAAAAAATAGTCAAAAACGGCCAATTATACCCTGGAATATCGGATTTCACTACAAACCTAAATATCCCTGACGTCCCACCTTCAAACACAGCCTCATTTGGCCATCCATGAAAAAGCTCCTTAACCTCCCACTTTTTCATAGGAATACACTTTTCTTACGGGCACTGCACTAGTAGATTCAAATACACAACAGTGTTTGCTGTGCTTGGTTTGGGTCTGTAGCACAATCCCTGTCAACACAGGACTTGACATTAGCCAATCAGCTTGTAACAACTCATTTAATAGTTTTTATGAAATGAGTTAATGGGTGCAGATCTAAAATACAGTAACATTTCAGGAACTTGAAGGGGACAGTGGCTGTGAATGTGGCATGTATCTGAAACATCAACAAAAACCTGAGAGCTCTTCTGCAGACCTGAATGACTGAACTGATGGTTGATCATTTGACATGATTCCAAAGTGGCTTTGTAAATGCAACATCAGTAACTTTGAAAAACATTTCACTTTACTAGCTCACCTTGGGCTCGTGGCTTTGGTTCCCTCAAACACCTTTTGTGTATCACTTGTAGTCCACTCTTCCTATAATTAATTATGTGAAAAGCTGGAGCACCTTTGCATCTCCAACTCAAACTTTGCATCAGTGCTGCAGGGTAGTTTACACTTATTTAATCCAGCCGACTTCAGGCGGCGGTAGTAGGATTCGAACAGTTTGGGTTAACAGGGACATGCACACACACAGTCCTCTACACATGCTCACTGAAACGGCTTCAACAGCGGTCTGCTCACACATGATCACACAGTCTTATTCAGACCTTCGCTCCATGTTTTACTGTTTTCCTGTTCAGACTTGGAGCGCTCTCATCTAGAAATGTCACTCTTTGACATTACAAGCATACCTAACCATGACAGTAGAGCGTGAGCTTCAACTTAAAAGCGGGTGACTGCAGGAAGATAACTTATCCAGAGAATCTGCCCGACACGGCAGAAACAAATACGTGGACACAGCCTCCAGTTTTCTTGTTCTTAAATCAGACATTTACAGATTTCATCATAATTTTAACTTTTCGTTGAGACAAGCTCCTTACGAGTGCTTATGTTTCAGCAGTCTGCTTCTTTACGTCAATAAAAGAAAAAGGCTTGCAAGAAAAACAACGTAAGGTATCAACAAATGTATCCTTTTTGCATTAGTAACAAATTTCAGATACTACTGGCACTCTGAGAATCCAGGCTGTAAAGATGCTGTCCCAAATTTAGAGAAAAGGGGGGACATGCAAGATGATCAGGTAACAACACTTGGTTCACACTATTCACCAAGTTGAATCTCCATGGTCTGATCCTTTCTGTGTTTCAGCAGTGAAGTGTATAGAAACCACAGGAGCACACTTGGATCATCATGCACAGCAACAATTTCATTAGTGGGAGTCTAACATTGGATTTCTATGGGTATGGTTTAATATGGAAATTTCCATCGCGCATTAAATAACTTCAAAACCCCAAAACATGCACACACCAGCCGAAACATCAGTAACACCGCTCACACACACTCCTGGTGATAAACACAGTAATAAAGATATGGTGATTTAGTGCGAGCTACCTGCAGGACCAGTTTACTCAGTGCATAAACTAACCCTACAGGGAATTTCACGCCTGTGATCTCTGGCAACAGCCTGGGGGCACAACCTCATCAATATCATTCCAGGGTGTTCTATTTTGGCATCCCTTCACCTTCCTGCCCAGAATTAACCCATTTTTCCCTGTAACTGTGCCCTATTGTCAAATGTAACCTCAAAGTTGGTACACAAACCTCACATGGACCAGATGCTAGACTACTAACTTTTAAAAGGGACCCTTAAAGCCTGTACCCTTTCAACAAAGCCTTGGACCAGCTTCAATCCACTGTGCTCTTCAACGGGAGGCAGCATCCCAATCCAGCGTACTGTCTCCTATCCCTTCATTTCTCCAAACAACACACTCACACACTGTCATGAGCATCAGCAGCCAAGCATGACATCCAGTTTTGTGTGTGCTTGTGTCAGAGGTTGTCGTACATCTTTAAATACATAATGAAGTGATAAAAGCAGTTGGTTTAAGCTAATGGGTGGTTCTTACTAATACATATTTTCATTATTTCACCCACGGCAGCTTGTACATTAAGAGCCTTGTCTTCCAGCCCTCATTTCTCATGTAACACCTGCAGCAGGCATTTCTTGTCTATAAGTCTATAATGTAGTACACAGTTACAATGGCATAAGAAATTGACAGTTCCATAGTTTAGTTTTCTGATACAGCCACAAGCTCCAGCAACACAACTGCACAACTTTCAGCTGTTCAGCTTCACACGTATTCCAAATTGTACACCATGATGTAGCTACTCTGGTCCTTCATGACTTCTCTCTTCTATGGAGAGAGTTTTGATCCCATGACACTGATAATTTGTATGTTTCTGGGTACGAAATGTCAAATTAGCTGCAGGTCTGTCCGTGTCTTTAATGTGATCCATTCTGCTGACTAGCTTGGATGACAATAACCAAACTTAGTGAATCAAAAAAACAACACAGAGCACATGTACAGACCCACGTCCATTATGAACGCTATCATGCCGTCTTCTATCCCGCCTTGTCTCCCACTGACACCCGAGCACACACTGTCACTGGACATCACCAGCAGAGCAGAAAGTCCAGTCAGTCTATTGTGAGAGTGTGTGAGAGAGAGAAAACAACCCTGGCAGCTGACTGTGTGTTTGTGTGCGGATGCATGCACGGCTGTGCTGAAAGCAGGCCCAGTGCCCCTCAGGGAAGGGAGTAGTGAATAGCATGCACACACACACGCACGCACGCACGCACACACACACACACACACCTATAAACCAGAGAGCTCACACTCCTGTTTTTCTGCAAAAAAACACTCCACAACTGTCCTGCATAGTGCCTCAAAGACATGCTGGAGCAACACTTCACTGGCTGCCAGATAGTGTCTGTTTGTTTGTTTGTTTGTTAGTTTGTTAGTTTGTTTGTTAGTTTTGCACGCTGAGGAGAGGGACATACACACACACACACTTCTACTGTAGACCGACTTCTGAGTACATGATGTTCCGATAAGAGCTCAGTGGAATATGAGGGGTTCGGGTCATACGAACATTGTGAACATTCAAAGTTGATAATCACTGGTAAGGGTGCGATCATTGATCGTTGACAGTCATGTACATGCCTGAATAAAGAGGGTCGTTGTCTCGCATTAAAAACGAGAAGGTGGCGGAGCTGCTGCACAAAGCGCTGAGTGCGCACTTTTCACTCACACGGGACGCACGAAGCGACCGAGACGAGACTTCACCAAACTACTGAGAGCATACAGTGCGTGAAACAAAAAGAGAACAAAGAGTCCTAAAGTCACACACGTTGCGAATGTGACAGAGGATATGTGTGTGTGTGTGTGTGTGTGTGTGTGTGTGGTGGGGGAGGGGGCGTGTACTCTGTAGCCACGCTGCCTGTGATGATGACGGTGTCCCAACATCAGCAGCGAACACTTCCAACAACTTTCCAACACATTCAGACTCAGATCCAGTGACAATAAACAGACAAACTCATCTCTGCTCCCGCTCCATGAGCTGGGACGAACACTGCTAATGACACTGACGATTTAAACAGCTCAGGTGTTTGTGTGTGACACTATTCAAATATTAAAAATCCAATCGGTGCGCACCAGCTCTGGCGAGCGTTTAAAGACAAAATGATCGCTGTATTTGAGGAGAAGCAGTTTGCAGATGGCACCGTGCGCGTTTCTAATGAGATGTGGAGAGATGTTAATCTGCAGCTTCATCTTCAGACAGGCTGGTACACTTCAGAACATTTTGTTCCAGATACAAAAAACACTACAGAATTTTGTCCAGCGCGTCGCCCGGAGCCGCCGAGCTGCAGAAGCGGTGTTGACTCCGCGCACAGTGCGGCCGTGAGATCTGGATGTACTCGCGATAGTCTATATTTAATACCTGCCCGCTTTCCACTCTAGCAGATGCCGCGGCCGTCCTCGTCTCTGCCTGCTAATTCCATAAGTGCACAAAGAAACTGGCCAGAGTGCTGCACACAACACAACACAACACAACACACACACGCAAACACACAGAGAGAGAGAGAGACCCGAGCCAAGCAGCACGAAGACACACAACTCACCTGCAGTCTTCACAGAAAGCCTGTATGTCTTTGGAAACTCTCACTGCTCCAATTTAAATTCCCCGAAACGCGCTTAAGGGTTTATTATGCTGTTAGGCGCGACGCTCTGCGCATGCTCCGCTCTGGCCACCAATCCTGTGCAGCCTGCTTACATAACTAAAGTATTATCCAATGTAACCCCCTAATACCGTAAAATCACTGAGCCAGCTTTTATAACGGGCCAACAGTCAGATCAACAGCAAAGAAAGCGTTGTAGAAAATGTTATTGTATAGTATTACATGATAACCATCATTATTAATATGACAGGCCTGAAATTAGGTAAATATGTATAAACTGATTATTCCATTTGATAAACTGCTGCAGCCCTATTCAAATATAGAGTCTACATTTTTATATTTCATATTATAGGCGCAAATCGCAGAGAATACAAACGGGGCGACCGATCATACAGCCTGTTGCTCTTTGGAGAGAATCACGTTTCCATGGCTAAAGATTCTTTCTACTGGGTCACTCATGGGTGCAGATCCCAGGGGGGGCTGGGGGGACATGTCCCCCCCAATTTCTGAAAAACATGAATTGTCCCCTGCAATAAAAATACCCTAAATTATTCAAAATTGAACAAATCTATTTTCAGACTTCACATTCTTCACATTTTAGATTCACATCTAAAACGAAACGATTGAAATGGTGGAACAAATAATGTTTTACAAATATATTTCTGACTCCACATTCCATCTCTGATCTCCTCCACTACAATGCAAATGAATGGATAGTTTCTTACACAGACACTGATGACATCAGCATGCTTTAAAAAAAAACAAGAAATGACTTTATATACATTTATGTGGATAAATCAGATTTTGTTGGGTCAACTTGTGTTGTGTTTATTGTGCTCTTAGAACTATGTTTTTTTAGAACTGTTTACCAGCATAACTGGCATTATAAAAACATGATCAGTTAGTTTACACCACTTGGTAAGAGCTTCATATTTTGATATTCATCCATATCAATTAATAATGCATAAAGTAGTTCCATACTCTGGGAGAAAAGGAAGATGGTGAGAAGAACTGGGGATCTGGGAGGGTTGGAGGGAGGCGAAAGATAAGAACATAAACAAGAAAGGTAAGCACAATAAATGATTCCCTGTGCAGTACTTTTTGAGTGATCTGGCTGCGAGCCTCTACGAAGTTGGGATTTATGGTGGCATGGTATGAGTTGTAAACGGACAAAAAAAAATAAAAAATCACTTTTGTATCCCCCCAATCCTGACAATGGATCTGCACCCCTGAGGACACTGGATGGAGTGGCTGCATAATATTTAAGATTAATTTATTTGAGATTAAATCAGAGTGTCATGTTCATGTCTCTCCTGATTTGAGGTTCTCATCCTCTTCAGTTTCACCAGTAGCATCCTCTTTGAAGGAAAAGATCTCCTCCTCTTTGGTAGAGCCCGTGCCCTGACCATGCAGGAGACGAGGTCCAGTGTGTGAGACGTGTATCTCTGATGTGGAAGTAATTATGTCATAAACATCATCACTGGCACAATTTAGCAGGAAACCGGAGCCATTGTCTGTGATAGTTCATTTGACAGATAGACCATAGGATGAGTGATGAGTTATTTATCTCATTTGCAAAATTGCTTTACATATGTTGTCCCTTGATTTGTTTGCATGCCAGTGCTGCTTTCCAGTGCTGCATGTTGTGTGGATTTATTCCATGTGTGGTTATGATTTATTATTTATTTAGATTTTTGTTATGTCTGTTGTGGTAGAGACATGCTCTAACCCCTCAAAAGTATATTTGAGCTACTCAATTTTAGCATATCTTTTTGTCCAGGTTGCTGGAAAACATCTCTTTAGATGTTGGTCCATATGGTGCATGTTACATACCTGGCAGATTAATTCACAAAATGTCATTATCAGCTAATTTCTGACAATATTTTATCTCCCCTTATTTGCAACCACGGTGCTATTACCTTTTTTTATATCCCTCATAATTTGACTGTTTCCGGGTAGATGGGTTTTTGTCATTTTTGTAACTTCTGTGTCCCTCCCATAAATATTGGTCCCTGTCCATGACCCTCACTGCACTGCCCTTATCAGCCGGCTTAATAATTATGTTTTTATAGTTTGTCAGCTCATTCAGGGCAGCAGCCTCCTCCCTGCTGAGGTTGGGTCTCATCTTGCAGAGCTGAAAACCTGTTGTCAGCTTTATGAGGGCAGGGACCTCTGGTGGCAGTTTGGCCAGAGGTGGGGTCCAGTCAGATTTAGGGTGAAGGGTCGGGGGTCTGTGTCTTTTTTATTTAGAAAATGCATAACCAATTTAATTCTCCTGAAATATTGTTGGATATTCCACCTACTTTGGTGTATAGTGTTTTTATTGCTACCCTTGGTGGGAATAAAATCAAGACCTGTTGAGTAAACTGTGGGCCAGTTATTTGATATTTTCTGGGCAAACTATTACATTTATTACCCCTCCTGAAATGGTCAGCTTATGGGGACATCATGTACATACATTATATGCTCTGGTATTTCAGCATGTGCTGAGCTTTGGTCTTGGTCCAGTGGGTCTGGTAACTGACAGGGCAGAAGGACTTCACTGGGAGGTTTTCCTGATTTGGTAATTGAGGTCCATTAGATTACTCTTTAGTAGTTTATGAGATGTACTTAGACCTCTGCCTCTTGGATCCTCTCATCAGCTGCCTTCACTGCAGCCTGTAGCTGCCTGACAGAGGTCTTCTTCTCTTTTTGACAGTTATGTAGCCAAAGACCAAGTGCCTTTTCCCACTTTTGTAAAGGGCCCTCTGCAGTTGTGGTTACAACCCTGCTGTCAGTTTGACCATTGCACCTTGGCTGTGGTGGTGAGCTCAGGTGGACTTTGTGGTGCTTGTGTGACAACCCTCTCTGGTGGTGGTGGTGGTGAGTGGTGGTGAGTGGCTGTTTTGCCATCCTCCAGTTTGGCAAAAATCAGGGCTTCTATTTGCTCCAGATTCTCGTCCTGGAGGCGCCTGACCAGATGCCAAGGATGGTGCCACTTGGAAAGGTTCTTGCCAGTCATGAGTAGATAGAGAGTGAGTCAGACGCACTAACTCAGCTATCACCTCTGTGTAATGGTCACGGAGGATCAACATGGTTGTAAATTCCCAATTTTTCACCTTGCCTTCAATTAGGGCTTGGGTATTGAAGCTGGGGCTGGCAGGTTTAGTAACTGTGGCCAAACTTTTGATGAGCCTCTTGGTTGGTGGGGGGAGCTGAGCCATTTTTCAGGTGGTGATTTTGAGCATTAATAACAGCTAGTCTTGCTTCCCCAGACAGAGGGCTGTCATCTGTCAGTGTGTGGTGCAGTGTGTGTGTGTGCTGCTGTTTGCGTGATGCTTTTTTTAAAGTAAGCTTTTGCATGAGTTTTGGTTTCTATATTGTGTGTGCGGGGGCACATAATACAGATTTCTCTCCTTTCATATGACCAGTTTGCCACACATTGGCGGTAAAAGGGGAGATTGTACTTAATAATTGTAGACACTAGTTGGCAGCAGAATGTATACCCTGTTTGACCACAGTGTGCTTATCATGGCATAGTGGCGCTGTCTTCATTTCAGCTGATTGACTCCTAAGAAGATGTATGTAGTGTAACGCTATGTTATATCACTGCTTCGGCTGATATTTAATGCTAACAACTCTTCTGTGAACTAAGTTAAATAAGCTGAAGATGTGAAATGTTAAGGTATTGTTTGTACTTGCATAAGCTTCAAAGTGAAACATACAGTCTGATGTATATGTTTACACCCAGCTTGAAGGCAGTGTGGAGATCATTGTTAATTAGCTGTGGCACAGTATAACATAAACCAGTGGTGCAGCAACACTATATTGCCAAAAGTATTCTCTCACCTGCCTTGACTCGCATATGAAGTGACATCCCATTCCTAATCCATAGGGTTTAATATGACGTTGATCCCTTGGCAGCTATAACAGCTTCAACTCTTCTGGGAAGGCTTTCCACAAGGTTTAGGAGTGTTTATGGGAATTTTTGACCATTCTTCCAGAAGCACATTTGTGAGGTCACACACTGATGCTGGACGGGAAGGCCTGGCTCTCAGTCTCCACTCTAATTCATCCCAAAGGTGTTCTATCAGGTAGAGGTCAGAACTCTGTGCAGGCCAGTCAAGTTCATCCACACCAAACTCTCTCATCCATGTGTAAGACAGACCAAGACAGACACAAGCTAACATAGGCTAATGTAGCAGCTGGTTTTCTGCGTTGTGTTATGTAGTTAGGAAGTGAGACGCACACTGGGGTTGAGCATCTATGGGAGTTTAATCTTCAGAATGAAGAAAAAAAAAACAGGCATCACACACACAGAGCCACACTGCAACTCTCCACTGCTCAGCTCCGAGCACACACAGCTCTATCTCTTATATATATATATATATATATATATATATATATATATATATATATATATATATATACATATACATATATATATATATATATATATATATATATATATATATCACATACAGCATAGCTCATACTGTATTAAGATTAATGTGAAGATACAGTGCACCATGCAAAACTAAATCCAACATACATAAACCCAGGATTCAAAGTGAAAATAAAAATGCATTTAATATTTCCCACACATCATCCACAGTCTAAAAGAACTAAATTAATTTACCCACATTAGCTCTTTTTTTATAGCGCAAAAAAATCAAAAAATGAACTGAATTAGACAACTAGCATACCTTCAGAATGAAGAAGAAAAAAACAGGTGTCACACACACAGAGCCACACTGCAACTCTCCACCGCTCTACAAAAAATAAGTAAATTAAAATTCACATAACCACAATAAAACGTCACATTACATAAGAAATAATGCAATTATTACACAGCTAAGCATGCAGAGCATAACCTCACGACGTCAGCATGAAAGGGAGAGAAACAGGAAAAAAACGGTTCAGCTAGCATAAGGCTAAGTTAGCAAACTCTGCATGAATAACTCGGTTTAAGATTCAATTTATTAGTTATTGATCAATGGAGGCTTGACCAAAAGCTTCATTAGCATGTTGCATTACAGCATATATCAACATACTGTGGTTTTGAACAGAAAAAAAAATATAATAAACAAGACAATAGAGGGGGGCCCCTCATAAAGTGACTCACCAGCTCTGAGCACACACAGCTCTATGACGCTAGGTGGTGCAAGAAATTTTGACTTGGCTACACTAACACAAGTTAATATGGGGAAAGTTGGAAACAGGAATGAGACATCACGAATTGGAAACAAAACAACACGGCGGAATGACGGAACGTGGTGGACGGAACAAAGACATGAGGGAGGACAACAGCTATATACAGACACACTAATGACGGGACGAGTGAGGAGGGACAAGGACAGGTGAGGAAATGAATGGAAAAACACTGTAAGGAGGAACTGAAAAGCTGAGCATGACACAAAAGAGCAACATTTTCAAAATAAGACAGGAAACTAGAAAACATAAACTGGGATCATAACAGTTTGAAAGAAGAGTAAAGGAACCCATCTATGTCAAACTGAAACAACCGTCAGATTAAATAAAGTCACCGCTGACTGTTTACAATGTTATGGATGCTGTTTTATTGCCTTGCTCTGAGATCCTGAATTGGGGAAAGCACCAAAGACATTGTTCTTGTTCTTTCTTGAAATTGTGTCACACAGTCAAACCACCATTAGCAATATAACGTAGCAGAATGCTTTGCATAAAGTTCACTTAAGACTGGTACTGAAGACTGAGTGGGTCGCGTTGAGTTTTCAAAGTTTGTTGATTATTCAATAAGAGTTGCCAAGGACAGTAACCACAAGAGAACAATCATAGAAGACACTGAAAAGTGTTTGCTCATGATCAGTCAACAGCGTGTGACTAGGCTCGGTAGGTCTAAATGTGGCAGTAAAAGTTCCAGTTTTCCCTCAAGTTACCGAGTATACTGCCTCCTACCACATAACTGTTGAAGTGTGTGACATTCCTTTTTTTATTTTGAGTGTTGGCCAGTGAAGGGTCTGTTTTGTCAGACTGTGAATGGACAGAACATTAGTGGATAACATTGGTTATAAAATTGGCGGGGAGTGGCGTTTTATTCTTTTAGGTTGACTGAGTTGCATTTCATTACTATTTATAACACTTTTGTGTCATGCTTTTGTTAATGCATTGAATGAAACTTAGGTTAATCGTCGTCAAAAATTAGCTGTGCAACAATTTATACTTTTTTATGATCCACAAAGTAAGAGTTCTTGGGTTACTTAAATTAGCATTATTTAAAATGCCATTTGAAAATACTAAACTTAATTTTCTAACATTTTGAGACACATACCTGGTTAACACACTGGATTTTGATGATTGAGACATTCAGGTACAGTCAGAAATTTTGCAAACCAGGTCAGTAAAAAGTATCTTTAAGGGTATTTTTCAAGCTTTTAATACTCTTAACATGGCAGTAGGCAAATATATTTGCTTTGTGCAAACGTATGTTTATCATTGCAAAATAACAATTGTTCCAAAAAAATTACAGATACCGTCCAGAATATTCTCCAGAATAAACTCAAAGGTACTGTATGCTCAAAAAATATGCTGAGAGCAAAAAATGACAAGTTTGACTAATGTAGAGTTGTCCAGGCGTCTCTGTTGCAAACTATGCAGAGTGAGTCTGGCTTTGGCGAAAAGGAGGGCTCTCTGCTCAGCTGTGTACCTGGCCAGCAAGTGGTATTTAAGACTCAACATACTTTGGTGGTAACTCAGTTCACATTGACAGTAAATGCAAATAAGTTCATGTCATTGAGAACCATCTGACAGGGCTTTGAAGCTGAACTTTCTATTCAAAAGACCCTTCTCTTTATCCATTTCTGCTCAAGATGGTTTGTTTGTACTTGCCATCCACTACGTTATAGAGCGAGCCGAGGGTCATAACCGGTGTGCGTTAATCGTGCCAAAAAATGACCGTGTGTGTGTGCAAGCTAGGACAAGTTTGTCACTCATTGCAGTGTTGTGCTTTGTTCTTCGGGCATTAAGACAAATTAACATTTTTTTTTACATTTTGTGTTAATGTGTTTATTTAAGATGGCTCTTCAGAAAGTATTAAACAAGAAACCAGAGAGGCCCTACTACTGCCCCCCAACTATTAACATAAAAGTAGTTGACATGGTAGAGGAGACAATGGTGATCGTCTGGGTATTTGAAGAGGGAGACGCTCACCCTTCAACTACCAAAATGAACAACATCGCTGTAATAAGTGTAATATGTGCTGGCCAAAATAACGCTATATGAAGCATTTTCTGCCATGGTCTGTGCAGGACAGGGCTATTTAATAGGGGGGTACACCCTAAGGGGTGACTGTCCCCTGTATTTCATTAATATCAATAAGGACATCCAATTTGTTTCATCTGCCCTGGTGGAGGTGTAACAGCAACTGCAGGTGGAAACAAAACAAATCTCCTGTGCCTGCTGTCGCCCCTTACTCCACTCGCCCATGTACAGAAGACCGGGGGACTGTTGATTGTACAGGGTAAGTTGGTGGGGTCGTTAATTTCAAAGAATTATTTGTATCATTTCCTGTTAATATTGTAGTCTCATATGTGTAATTCACACCAATTCATTATTTATGATTTTTCAGTTCTCTTCCTTGAAGAAAGTTAGGGTCAGGAGAGACATGGTGCCTCTGTGCATCATGACCTTGAAAGAGGTAAGCTCTAAACTGCATTAACATTAAAGTCCACCACTGCAGATCAGAACCATGGACAGCTTCACCAGGTAAGACAGACTGTGATGAGAAGAGACTTTATTAGGCCATGGAGGGTACTGGGAAATAGACCTACAACCAAAATGTATTATGATTAGTTCTTGGCCATACATACATACAGATAATGTCAAACAGTTCAACTTTTTACCCTGCTTCCTTTCAGAGCTTGTAAATGTAACTTGGGGTAGTATGGTGGTAATCAACAGACAGTAGGGAACGGCGATAAGAGTGAAGGGACAGGCAGAGAGAGAGAAAAAGAGAGACTTGACTTTTAAAACATTTATTTACATCGTGTTGTAAGTAAAAATCTTGACAACACTCTTGACTAAAATTATCCAGAGGGTCATGTCCCAAAACACTCCCAAAGTGTTTGAAAAAGTTTGATGGTAAGCCATCTATTCCCAGAGCCTTGCCTGATGCAATCTGAGACACAGCAGAGTTCAGTTCATCCAGATTTATGTCCAAGCTTAATTTGTCCTGATTCTCTTGACTCAGCTGAGGAAGCCCCTTCAGAAGCTCCCTAACAGAATCCACATCACAGCTATTGGGTCTGAACAAATCTGTGCAAAAATCCACTGCATGTTTCCTCATCACAGCAGACTCTGTGGTCACCCTTCCATTAGGGAAACAAAGACACACCATTTACCTTCTCTGACCAACTAACTTCAGATATTTGTGGTGGATATGTTGGTGCTTGGTGGGGCTTCTTTTTTTGTGCTTACAGAGGTGCATAGAGAGGCTGGGCGGAGCTTTCCACTAGCGGAGCTGCTGTCACAGGCTCACCTTCAGCAGGTTGGCAATGAGCGCCTGCAGGTAAAGCCCTGCTCTCCACGCTACCTGCTGGTAGATGATTGCATCAGTTCACCGTGGTTTATGGCTCCAGTTAGATTGTCGTTCTCTATGACCTCTAGTTGTTTCATTTGTTCTTTTGGAAATCTAACTTCCTCTCGTGTTCTCTCTACTATCCGTGTTCCCCAGCACGTCGGCTTGTGTTTCCAGCTCCAGCCATTCAGCCCTCCGCACCTCTGCAGCCAGCAGCCTCACTCTGTGCTCACCTGTGCTTCTACTCACCACACTCCCACCAGTGTCACCGTGAGCTACTGCACCTCCACGCTAAAAGACGGGGACCCCGCTTGGAACGCTCAACTTCACTTCCATCACTTGCTGAACAGTTGTGGAATCAATAAATTACCCCTTAACCTAATACGATCATGTAGTCAATGTTAATTGATGTTAGTATGCCAAAAAGATTTTGGTTTTCCAGTGGGAGATGGAATCAGCTCCATTACAATTAAATGATGGTCTGTAAAAACAACAGGAATGATCTGACAATTGAGAACTCTAGCAGTAAAAGAACCACACACATTACACTTGTCTAATCTAGCTGCACTAACTCTACCATCAGTTATTTTGAAGTGTTTCATCCTCCATGGTGTGATTGGACTTTGTCGAGGCCTGTTTGTGGTCTGTGTTCTGTGCTTTGTGTTTCAGAGGTTCTTGGTGAGGCTGGGCGTGGCTTTGCAGTTTGGGGCTGTGCCGGTCCACACACCTGCAGGGCATTGAGTGTAATCAGCACCTGCTCTTATACCCAGACCTTTCTTCTACACGCCCATCCCACCATAAGCCCCAGTCTTTTTCATTCATGCTATCACTGTGTGTTTCTTGGAGAAAAACTACATCTAGTCTTTTCTGTTTGATGACTGTTATTAATGTTCTCTTTTGTGCATCTCAGCCCCCATGTATGTTTAATGATGTCACCCTTAAACCCTATAAAAAGAGGAGAGAAAGACCAATAAAGAGCCAGATAGAAAAAGACAGAAAAGATCAAGTTTCCTGAGACGATAACATTTCTTGCCATCCAGTAGATCTGACCCAACAACCTTCTGAAGAGTAGTTATTGATTTAATGAATTTTCCAGCATCAGAAAAATAATCTTTGACATTAACTGATTTACAAAATGTATCATCCAAAAAAAGCATTAATCTCCTCTAAAGAATACAAGTCTACATTCTGAGAGACACTGTCAGCTACAGAAACATTATCAGTCTCAGACTGAACATGCTTCAAATTGACATCCTTACAGCCAAGACTCACTCTACAGAATCCACTGGCCATCCTCCTGAAGCTCTTCAGTTCTTTCTCCAGTGCCTTGTTGGGAATAAACAGAGGGACTTCAGACTCAGTGATCAGAGTGAAGGGCACTGCCAGCAGGGAAACTAAATTCATTGTTGTAGCGTAAGCTGCTCTTTTTGAGGCGATAACCAAACCCCTGTTCCTTCATAAATACAACCACTGCTTTATTCATAGATGAAGCACATGAGATGATTCCGTGTTCCTCCTACCGGCAACAGTACATGCTCCACAGTGGTGCTGGGCTGCGGTAACACCACCCATGTTTCAGAGATGGACAGCGTCTCAGAGGACACCATCCCCACCAAGAAATAAGTTCACTGTCAGCCAAAACAACCACTGAACACGCACCAAACTACACTAATAAAACCCACAAACAACTACAATCCAATCACACAATAACTGTGCATGTGGACACCATAAAAGGGAAAATGCATGATGACAAGAAAGACAAACCACAGAAAAAAGTGCTGAAAATAACGACCTGTGAAGACCTCAAGAGAGCATATCCAAATCGGTTCAACAAGATAGGGAACCAGTGGCGGTTCTAGACCAGTTTTAATAGGGGGCCAGGTTGGGGCCGGCTTTTTTGTTAGGGGGCACATACAACCCGGAAAAAAGGATAAATCCCTCATTCAGACAAAGCAGTTTCAGCAATTGTGATTGGGTAGTAAACTGCTGAGACACTTTATTTCTGCCTTCCCCTTCAGAACAAAATCATTGCAAGAAATCTGTCATTGATTTGTTGATGCAGACAGCCTGTCAGGGGGGCCACAGGGGGGTCCAGACTCAGAGTTACAGGGGCACTGGCCCCTGTTGCCCCCCCTTAGAACCGCCCCTGTAGGGAACTTTAAGGGGACTGCAAAACTCATCTTGAAAGATGATGCAGAGCTGTTCATCCTCCACGGAAGTGCAGCATCCACATCAAAGACAAACTTCAAGAGGAGTTGAACAAACTTGTTAACAGGATGTACAGTGGAAAGTAGGATGCTTATTGGTGCTCCAGCCTGGCATACAGTACAAAGAAGGATGGATCCTTACGGATATGCCTAGACCCACAAAAACTGAACTCCAGTCTGAAAGGATGCCCACACAAAATGCCTGCTGTGGAGGAACTGAACCCAAAATTTGCAAACACAAAGATATTCAGCAAGCTGGATGCTAAATCTACTGGTCAATAGAACTGGATGAAGACACCCAACTCCTAACAACATTTCGCACTTCACTCCATTTGGCAGATACTGCTGGAAATGTTTGCCTTTTGGACTAAGTGTGTCACAAGACTTCTTCCAGGTTAGGAAGGACCAGATCCTCGAGGGGCTCCACAGCGTGATCAGTATAGCTGATGACATCACAGAAAAGATGAAGAAGATCACGACAGAAACCTGATCAACCTGATGGAGCGAGCAGCAGAAGCAGGTATGATGTTCAATAGTGAGAAATGTGCCATTCAGCAGAAAAGCATCTCATTCTTTGGGAACTCGTACACAGAAAATGCAAAAGTAGTAGTAGTAGTAGTAGTAGTAGTAGTAGTAGTAGTAGTAGTAGTAGTAGTAGTAGTAGTAGTAGTAGTATTTGCAAAAATAAGAGACATTCAGAAAATGCCAGCCCCCCAAAGCAAAGATGAACTACACATATTCATGGGAATGCTTACATATCTTGCAGCCTACATACCGAAGTTTGCCGAAAAAGCACACACCTTGAGAGGACTGCTAAAAAGGATGGGCTGTGGGTATGGGAGGCAGATCAGCAGAAATGTTTTGAGGAGCTGATATCAGCTATTGCAGAGGATGCATGTCTGAAATACTGTGATGCAAGCACACCTCTGACGCTCAAAGTGGATGCATCACAAAAAGGCTTTGGAATAGTGCTGGTGCAGAACAATAGACCCATTGCATTTGGATCGAAGACTCTTACAGACTGCCAGTCAAGGTACAGTAGCAGAAAGAGAAATGCTTGCAATAGTTTATGACATGCAGTGATACCACACTTACCTGTAAGGGAAGTCATTCACTGTGATAACGGATCGCAAGCCACTGGTTACCATCTGTGCAAAGCTTATGCATGCAGCATCACCTCGACTCCAACGTATGCTGGTCAAGAATTTAATAGAAGTATACAGATTCTATGATGCAAACTGATAAGGTTTTAGATAACAATTTAGACAGCATTCTTCTTACAGAGACTTGGCTTGGCACTGATGCACCTGTTGTTCACTGAGGTTTCCCCACCAATTTTTAACTTTTTATTTTCTACTGGAGGGGGCAGCTATATTTCATTAGAGGACATGGAGAAAAACTAAGTTAACAGTTCACTATGAAATATTAAGTGGACACCTCAAAACCTATAATAACACAGTCAAACAGGCAAGAATCTCCTACTTCCAAAAAGTCATCAACGAACACAAAAACAACCCAAAATTCCTCTTCTCCATAATCAACCTTTTAACAAACACAAATTTGAATAGATCCTACAAAATACCAAAACGCCCTTTGCGAGGACTTTGCAGACCACGTCAGAAGTAAAATTAATGACATCAGGTCAAGTCTTTTACCTCACCAGATTTTAAATGTCGACACACCTTGATCATTGATTTTACCCGAGGAAACATTGGAGAGTTTTGCCCTGGTTGATACGAGGACACCTGGTCGATTCTTCCCCCAAGCAAAGCCCACAACCTGCTTATTAGACCCATTTCCCACACCATTTCTTAAAACACTTTGTGGATTCTTTGAGGATCAGCTGTTATACATTACATATATTGCTATATATATATTGTTATACATACATTGCTCTCTTCAAACGGGTGTCTTCCCCGCCTCCTTTAAACCATGGTGGTGAAGCCCCTTCTGAAGAAGAGCAACCTAGATCCCAACTTCTTTAATAATTATCAGCCTGTATCCAACTTACCATTTTTAAGTAAAATTTTGGAAAAACTTGTTTTTAATCAAGTAAATGATTTTTTAATCACAAACAACATTTTAGAGAAGTATCAGTCTGGTTTTAGGACGAACCACAGCACAGAGACAGCCCTTTTAAAGATTTTATACGACATCAGGTAAAACTTAGATACTCAAAAACTCACAGTCTTGGTACTACTGGATCTAACCGCCGCCTTCGATACAGTAGACCATCACATTTAATTAAATAGACTGGTCGGCCTCTCTGGTACTGTTCTTAATTGGTTCGTCTCTTACTTCACAGACTGACACTTCTTTGTAAGTATGGATACATGTTCCTCAGGAACCCACAAAATAAAGTGTGGGGTTCCCCAAGGGTCAATTTTAGGTCCAACTCTTTTTCATCTTTACATGCTTCCCCTCGGGGACGTCATCAGGAGGCACGGCATCAGCTTTCATAGTTATGCTGACGATACGAAACTGTATATCGCCTCGTCTCCTGATGACACAGGGCCTATTGATGTCCTTTTTAACTGCATTTTAGATATCAATACATGGATGGCAGCAAATTTCCTACAGCTCAACCAGGACGAAACAGAGGTTTTAGTCATTGGTCCTAAAGGCCAGAAAGAGAAACTTTTACCAAAGTTAAAGGATTTTAAACCATTACAATCTGTAAAAAATATGGGTGTGATTTTTGACTCTAAGCTCAGTTTTATTATACATCAAAAATATAACAATGTAATGCCCTGCTCTCTGGCCTCCCCAAAAAGAGTATATCGAATCTACTACAAAACTCAGCCGCACGTGTGCTGACAAGGACCAGAGGGCGGGAGCACATTAAACTGGTTTTAAAATCGCTGCATTGGCTCCCCGTGCGTTTTAGGATTGATTTTAAGGTTCTTTTACTAGTTTTTAAGTGTCTTAATGGTTTTGAGCCTTCTTGCTTATCTGACCTGCTTTTACCCTATCAGCCCCCACAGACCCTGAGATCCTCCGGCACTGGCCTTTTAACCATACCACAGGTTAGTTCAAAAAAGCACGGGAAAGTGGCTTTCAGTTATTATGGCCCCCAAGTGTGGAACAGCCTGCCAGAAAACCTCAGGGTCACAGAGACTGTTGAGGTTTTTAAAAAGAGGCTCAAGACCCACCTTTTCAACCAGGCTTTTAAATGATTTTTAAATTCTTTTTAATTCCTTTTATGCTGTGCTAGTCCTAGCATTTGTATCCTTTATCCTATTTTACTGTTTTAGTCTGTTTTACTGTTTTAGTCCCTCATGTTTTTAGCTTCTATGCTTTTTACTGTTTTAGTCTGTCAGTTTTTTAGCTCCAGTGTTTCCTCGGGGGGGCCTGCCAAACTGTGAGTTATCTCTGGTCTGCCGCTGGGGGTGCTGTCCCATGGATGGTTTCAGTCAGGGTGGCTAGTCTGCCCGGGTTGGGGTGGTCTCTGTGGCGGCGCTCCCTGCGGCCTTGGACCGTGATCTTTCTCAGTGTGACTGGCCCCCAAAGGTAGCTTCCTCCGCGCCTCAGGTCTCGGTGCCAAATCCTCATCATTAACTCCCGGATAGCACAACAGGCAGTGATGCAATTCTGACAGCCGGTCGCTACACTCCTCCCCCATTAGTGGAAGCCGACCAAAGGTAAGGCTTTGTAGTTGTGCTGGAAACGTCTGTATCAGAGGAGCTGCCATGTTGGTAATTTTCTTGTCCACCTGCAGATGCCTTCACCCATCCACCACTGGGAGCAGAGCATGCAGTGTCTGAAAAGCCAAGGAAGTTCTCCTCATCAGACTCCTCATTCAAGATCTCCAGAACACGCTTTTGCTCCTGCTCCTGCTCCTGCAGGTCTTGAACGTTAGGGTAGCAGGGTTTCAGGCGAGAAATAAAATTCCAAAACCACTTTATAGTTGACTGGCCCAACTTGCTGCACCACCCGATATAGCCCTTGCCATTTAGGGGCAAATTTTCTGGTGAATGACTTCTCTGCTTTGGAGAGAGGGTGTGCTCGTACCCAGATTCTGTCTTGTTCCCCAAACTCCATGTCTCGTCTGTGTTTGTCATAGTTCCTTTTCTGGCAACTGCGTGCAGAGTCCAGGTTTTTTGAAAAAAAAGGAACAGATCTTCCAGCTATGCAATCTTGGTGTAGGCAGGGGTGTCAGGAATAGACTCTCGAGGTTGCAGCACCACATCCAGGGGCCCAATTAGGGAACGACTGAGATTAAGCTCTGCAGGGGAAACTCCAGTGGCCTCCTGGACCACCGAATTGACAGCAAACCGGAACTCAGTGAGGTATTTGTCCCAATGCTTATGCTGGTTTCCGACATAGGATGCAACCATGGTTTTCAAGATGCAGTTCACCCTCTCTGTGAGGTTGATCTGGGGATGACAGGCAGACGTTAATTTTTGTCCCACATTCCAGGTTCGACACAACGCGACACATGGTCCGAAAGTATGAAATGGGGAAGGCCCGATCGGGTCAAGATGTCTTTAACCAGGACTTGACATATGGTTTCTGCAGTGGCCTTTCTTAAGGGAAACAGTTCCAATCACCTGGAGTAACAGTCCGCAAAAACAAGTAAGTAGACATTTTGTTTGGAGCTCTTTGGAAACTGACCCATCAAATCCACCCCAAGCATTTCCCAAGGGCGTTTGATCAGAGTTTGCTGGAGTTTTCCTGCCAGTTTTCTGTTTTCCGGTTTATATTTCTGACACACTTGGCAGTTCTGAACATGTCGTCGGACATCCCGACTCAGCTTTGGCCAAAAGACCAGGTGTTGGAATCTTTTCAATTTCTGATGGTCTTGAGGAGGCAGTCATTATAATAGCACTGACAGGTAAGGAAGGCTGATCTCCTGCTGGGGCTCGAGAGGGAGCATCTGACCCAGTATTGTACTTGCCTTTCCTGTAGGGCTGCTCGATTATGGCAAAAATCATAATCAGGATTATTTTGATTCATATTGTAATCACGATTATTAAAGATTATTAACACGATTAGTTTGAACTGAAAAACAGGAAAAATGCAAATAAATAAGAGAAAAATATATCAATAAACTGAATTAAATAATATGTAAAAAAATAAATTATTAAAACTATCCCGGTGCGGCTCGACCATAGGTCCGTTGTGGTGGCAAAATATAATGCTGTTGACACTTCTCTTGCAACTTTCTGCGACATTCGTCATAACGGTCAGGCAGCGCTATTCTGCTGAAATGGTGACGTGATGGTAACACACATAGTGTGTCCTTAATTGAGGACTGTGTGGCGGTGGCAGGAGTTGAGGAGCTTTTAATTTTTTGAGTTATGACTTTAAATGATTAAATAAATTAGTCGTGTTCCCTTGAGGTGCAGACACGGTCGCATGACATACCTTGCACAA
The DNA here is from genome assembly GCF_900880675.1 of Sparus aurata. NCBI lineage: Eukaryota > Metazoa > Chordata > Actinopteri > Spariformes > Sparidae > Sparus > Sparus aurata. Next base: position 3,961,769 of record NC_044190.1, on the reverse strand, counting down.
TATCTTCGTTTGTTCCTAGTCAGACTCCTCGAAACCGAAGTGTTTCCACAACACAGAATTCGCTTTACCTTTCTTCCCGACCAAAGGCTGCCTTTCTGCCATCTTCTGCCGTCTTCTTCTACACATTTCTTCCAACACGCACAAGACACGGCGTGCGGCAGAATGATCGTTTTATTACGATTATCTTGTTTTCATGATCGAGGGAAGCCAAAATCGAAATCGAAAGTGAAATTCAATTAATCGCCCAGCCCTACTTTCCTGTATTCCACAGTGAAAGTGAAGTCCTGAAGCCTAAGTGCCCACCTGATGAGGCGAGTGCTGGATTTAGTGGTTTTAAACACCCATAGAAGAAAGGTATGATCCACCACACTGAAAAGGCAACTGTAGTGACTTGTTCTTCTCAAATTACAAAACAACAGAATGGACCTAAGCCACTGAGGGGCTGCTGCACTGGTATTTGGTTGTTGACGCGTCTTCCGGGTCCAATGAATGAATCAAACACGTGATCATCCTATGCAGTCACCAAACATTTATTTATGCTTTGCGCTCTTAACAAATAAGCGACCTCAGTCTAACTATGCAAACACTTACATTAACTCTGTCAATGTATGCAAATCAAACAAAAGGCTCACATGTTTGCCACAACGAAAACAAAAGACGACAATGACGGTCAAAAACTGTGTGCTTCCCCCAGTCAACAGCACACCTGCTGAGTAATTACCTGCTGGTAGATTTATCTATTTCCTACACCCCACAGTGCAGAGTGCCACCTACTGTGACATCCAGGTATTGCACAGAAAAAACACAAATGAACCAAAAAATGGCTCTAACACACCGGTCCCTAATTGTAAATGGCGGCTGACATTAGGGCTGCACGAGTCTGGAAAAAATGTGAATCACGATTTTTTTGCTTAGAACTGAGATCACGATTCTCTAGCACGATTTTTTTCACAAAATGTTTATTGCACTGATGAACTTGAACAAAACAAAAAAAAACCCATCATAGTATGGCAGAGGCTTAGTAAGCAATGTTTTTTTTTTTTTTTGTTCATGTTCTATCATTGGATGAGAAATCCAATGTATCCTTTAATCCCTCATGTTGTACAGTGTTTATTGGGGCCGTATCTTTGGCTAGGTGATATGTGATAGCTGCTGTGATCGGCTTTCTAAAATGGAGGCGTAATATTCTTCCTTTTCCAAAAGCCGCCTCAGAGGTAGAGGTAAACATGTGACTTACGTAAAGCCCGAGTTGGGCTGGGAACAGTTGACAACGAATTTGTCTTCAAAATAAGAGCTTTACATTGCACCCCATTGGAGTTTAGAACTGGCTTCTTTGCGGGGGGCTTTTAATTTGAAAGTAGCGACCGTTCCTAGCTTGTCGCTACAACAACAAGCTAACACAACCATACAGCTGGTGATCCAAATCTAAAACCGCAGACCTAGCCGCCAAAAGGACGGACAGATTGGCGGCTAGCTGCCCCGTCTAAAAACGGCTTCTCACTCACGCCTTCCAAACACTCAACTGCAGGCGGGCTTCCTCCACTGAATCACGTGTTATAAAGACGCTTTACCACAGGTTGAGGGAGGAGGCAGCGGCAGTGCTGCGTTTAGGGGCGCTTCAAAAAATCCGGGAGGAAATAGGAGCATTTGTTTGTGATTCAGCTCGAGATATAAAATGCTTCAGAATCGCTGTGTGTAGAAATGAGATCACGTGTATGTGTGAATCGAGATCGCGATTTTTTAACGTTTTTTTGTGCAGCCCTAGCTGACATTACAATTCCCTTCAAATTAAATTACAGAGCCATAATACACACAAATTGTACCAGACAATACCCAATGTTTTTACACATGACTTGGTTTCACTCAGAGGTCACCATAAATGACAACACTAACAATTTGCCGCTTCCTGTAATAGGCATAGCTTAGTGACAGGTCTTTCCAAGATGTCTGTCTTCGTCTGGAGATGCACAGAACGTACCAGACCTTTTTTGTCTGGGAAAGTTTCCACAACTCTGCCAAGAAGCCAAGATCCACGTGGAGCAGTAGAATCCATTACCACAACAATGTCTCCAGGAACAAAACTTCTCCTTTTTTGATTCCATTTTTGGCGTTCTTGGAGCAGAGGGAGGTACTCCTGTACCCATCTTTTCCAAAACAAATCTGCGATGTATTGGACTTGTCGCCATCTCCTCTTCACATACACATCATCCTTTTTAAACAATCCACTAGCGTAACTGGGCAACAGCTGATCTGCGAGCGGCAGAATACAGCGCGAGGCCCAGCTGCTGGACGAGAGGTTTACTTTTGATAAAAACGAAACTTAACTCTCCGTATCCTTCCGCATTAGCGCTCATGCGTAGGGATACGGGGGTTCTGCGGTTGAGAAAATGTAGTGCCAAAAGAAAGCGCGGTCTGATGGCAATGTAAAGCGGTGTGAATTTTACCTATACAACGTACACTTGAACTGATGTAAAAAAATTTAGGTGAGCCTTGATTTAGGTGGTTAATTTAGCCTTTTTGCTGAACCCCGTTCACTGCAGTACAAAGCTGAGCCTCTGGGCTGGAGCGGATCTCTACTTCTCCAAACTGAGGCTGTGCTGATCGGTGATTACGGTAGGGAACAGATCAACTATAGATATGTACTTTATATGACCCCACTTCAAAAAAAACGAACTATCCCTTTAAAGCGCCACTGGATGCCATCTTGGAATAACACTCTCTGTATCTGGTTGTGATTTAAAGATGCAAGTGCTTCTCTCAGCTCTTTCTCAGCTCCCACAAAGTTTGTACCATTATCTGAGCGCATAGAAGATACTTGTCCTCTTCGGCTGATGAATCTTCGTAACGCATTAATACATGCGTCGGTATCCAAGGATGGAGCTACTTTCAAATGAACAGCTCTGCATGCAAAACAGGTAAAGATTTTTTTTTTTTTTTTTAATTTATTCCGAATATGCAAATGGAACACGGCTTCCTGATTGCTGTTTAACAAATTATTTACACAACATAATATGGAAATGAAGATTTTGAGGAAGCAAAATAATAATGATAAAAAGTAAAACAAATAACATATTCGAAAAGGAGTGAGAAGAAGCATAGCTTGTTAGCTCTCACCCCTTTGTCTAAATGAAATTATATATCTACATACACACATACCACCCACATATACATGCTTGTATATATACATATACATACACACAAAAACACACAAACCTACACACACACACACACACACACACTCTCTGCCTCTCATCACCATGCCACATCAATTAATAAGTGATAATCACAATAATCATTAATACCATTATCCATTGTACCCGCTAAATAACACTTGTTTGTACATTTTCTTGAACTGGTTGATATTTGGACTTTGCTTGCGTTCCTCACTTAGGTTGTTCCATAGCTTGACACCAGAAATAGATATACAGAAACTTTTCAAGGTTGTTCGTCTGTTTAATCTTTTAAAGTTATGTTCCCATCTTAATTGATAACCTCCCTCCCGATTTCTAAATAAATTTTGTATATTTTCTGGTAATTGTCTGTTTTTTGCCTTGTACATGATAATTGCTGTTTGGTAAGATACAATGTCAGTGAATTTCAGTAGTTTTGATTGTATTAAAAGTGGATTTGTGTGTTCCAAGTAGCTGACCTTGTGAATAGTCCTTATTGCTCTTTTCTGCAGGATAGTAAGTGACTGTAATGAAGTTTTGTAAGTGTTTCTCCAAATCTCAGCGCAGTAATGTATACATGGCAAGACCATTGAACAGTACAGTGTGCGTAGAGAATTATGATCCAGTAATTGTTTTGCTTTGTGTATGACTGCAATGCTTCTTGAAACTTTGGACTGAACATGTTTGATGTGGGGTTTCCAACTCAGTCTGTCATCTACTATAACCCCAAGAAATCTGTTTTCATGCACCCTTTCGATTTCAACCCCATCTAATTCTATTCGCACCTTTGTGTTCCATGTGCATTTTCCAAACAACATGAACTTAGTCTTACTTACATTTAATGATAATTTATTCCAGTCAAACCATGTTTTTAGTTTTTTCATTTCCTTGACACCATAACGTTTACACAAACCTCGACCCCTCTTCACGTAATCTAGGCCCCGTCCAGACGACAACGCCGTTTTGCGAAAACGCACATGTATTGCATCGTTTTGGCCGACCATCCATACGGATCCTGAAAACGCAGCGCCTGAAAATGCACTTTTTTGAAAACGGGTCTCAGGGTGGAGAAATCCGAAAACGCAGCCCTCCCATTTTCATGTGGACGGCGAATCCGCATACTTTCCAAAACGATGACGCCATCGCCCCACCCCGCGATGTCCCATAACAACAACAACAACAATGGCGGCCTGCATGCTCCTGTTCGTGCTGCAGAAGATATTGAGCCTTTCTTGCAACTTACATGCCTTGTAGTTGAGTGTGAGCCGTAGCAGCAGTTCGACCTCATTACCGGTCCACACAAACGATTCTGGTTTCCTTGCACTAGCCATTTTCATCTTCTTCTTGCTGTGTTCGGTTTCTCCGTCTACTGTCTGTTTGTTTACAGCGCGCAAGCTTGATGCGCATGCTCCGTGTCTTCTTCTCCGTTTTTGGTGACTGTCAAGCGCCACCTATTGGCCTGGAATATGAACTACAGAGTTTTCAGTCGTTTTCAGTGAAGACGTGTGGACGCAAATATTCTTAAAACGATGACGAGGAAGACGGAGAAAAAAAAGATCGTTTTCACCCGTGTGGACGGCCCCCTACTCCCACATTTGTGAAGGGAGGGAGATCGGGAAGGAGCCTTTCCTTTGGTAGGTCCGCCATCTTTTGCTCACCCAACTTTCCTTTGTATCGTCTGCAGAAGCCGCACTGTGATATGATTTTTCTCACAGCTGAAGTGGCGCTTGGAATCTAGAACTTCTTTTGCAACCTTGACGGGGTGTAATTTCTTCCACTGGGGCCAACTTGTTGGTGCATGTGTCTTAATATGACTGTGGAGATGTGTTGATCTTTTGACAAGATTAGTGGATGCTTTATCTCTTCTGGTAAAGCTGCTTTACTAAACCGACCTCCAACTCTCACAAGTCCATCCTCTAGACATGGGTCCAGTTTGTAAATAGAACTGTCTCGTGACACACATTTTCCAGCTGATAGGGCAGCAATCTCCTCCTTGAACCTTCTCTGCTGACTGTAGCGAATGATGGAGACTTCAGCATCCAAAAGATTCTCAGCTGACAAGGTTTTACTCATTGCTTTTTTTGCCCTCTCCATTTCCAGTGACACATGTGATCCATCTGCATCCTTTCTGTTAAACTCAAGTGCATGCAATTTCTTTCTCTTTTGCTTTAACTGCAGAAGGATCAACTTCCATTTGAGAAACCACGCAACTGCCACCTTAAGTTTCCTCCAATCTGAAAAATATAATAGGAGCTGGTCTGTAGCATTAGGCGAGTCCTGAATAATGATCGCGCTTACTGTGGCATCCCTTTTGACCTCTACATCATCGGCTGCAATTGTGGCATCTGTGATGTCTGATGGCCAATCCCTTTCTGGGTCAAAGAGAAACCTTGGGCCTTCAATCCAGCTACCACCAGTCAACAGGTCTCCAACCTTCATACCTCTAGAGGCGTAATCAGCAGGGTTGTCTTTGGTATTGATATACCTCCACTGAGAGACATGAGTTGCATCTCTGATCATTGACACCCGATTCGCCACAAATGTGTGGAAACGTCTGTCCTCATTTTTTATGTACTTGAGCACGGAAGTACTATCCGTCCAGAAAGTTGACTGATCCAGTGGCAGCTCCAATTCTGCTCTCAACATCTGATCTACTGGGACAGCTAGTACAGCAGCTGTAAGCTCCAGATGAGGAATAGTTATCTGTTTCAGGGGGGTGACTCTTGCTTTTCCCAGCAAGAAGGAGACATGGACCTGGCTCTTGCCTTTTTCAATTCTGAGGTAGGTGACAGTGCCAAATCCATCTTTACTGGCATCAGAAAAGTTGTGCAGCTGTGCTTTAATAGGCTGTCCAAAGTGTTTGGGCTTAATGCATCTCTCAACTTTGAATGAAGCCAAGCTTTTCAGATCCTCCAGCCATCCTGTCCACTGATGACTAATGTCTGCAGGTATGTTGTCGTCTCATCCACAACATCTCCGACAGAGCTCTTGCAACATAACCTGTGCCAGCAGAGTCACTGGTGCAAGGAACCCCAAGGGATCATAAACTGAACAGATTATAGATAACAATCCTCTTCTGCTCTGTGCTTGCTCTTTCACCATCATTTTGAATTTGAATGTGTCCGACTCCACACACCACTGTAGTCCAAGGGCTCTCTCGACTGAAAGCTCATCTCGATCCAGATCCAATTCTTTCCAGTCTTTAGCTCTGTGCTCCTCTTCAATGGTTTGCAGCACTGTCCGGCTGTTACTGATCCACTTTGTCAAAGTGAAACCTCCCTTTAAGCAGATGTCACTGAGAGCTTTAACCATCACAACCGCCTCCTCCTCTGAGGGCAGGCTCTTCAAACAGTCATCAACATAAAGGTTTTGCTTGACCGTTTTCACCACTTCTGATGTAAAGTGAGCATGATTGTCCTCTGCTGTCTTCCTGAGCGCATAACTAGCACAACTTGGAGATGAGATGGCACCAAACAAATGAACCGTCATCCGATATTCCACAATCTCTTGGCTCACTCTACCATTAGGCCACCACAAGAAGCGAAGTAAGTCCTTGTCCTCCTGGTAGAACATAGACTGAATGTCTCCCATGAACGCTACTGGCTCCTGTCTGAATCTGACAAGGACTCCTAGTAGTGAACTGGTCAGGTTTGGGCCTTGAAGAAGTGGCTGTTGAGTGAGGCTCCTTTAAACTCAGCTGAACAGTCAAACACAACACGTAAAGCACCTTTCCTGGGATGACGCACACCATGATGATGAATATACCAAATTTTTCCAGTTTCTCCATCCAGTTGATGTTGAGGCACTTTCTCTGCATAGCCTTTCCTTATAACATCAGTGAAGAAACTGGTGTATTCCTTGTGAAACAGTTCATAATTTCTGAATTTAGCCTTTAATCCCAGCAGCCTTTGCTTGACCATGGAAAGATTGTTAGGAAGAGTAAGCTGTTCTTTTCTGAAGGGCATTTTCAGACTGTAATGGCCATCCTGAAGCTGTGCTGACTCATCCATAATCTTTAAGAACCTGAGTCTTCTCTTGACGTCCCTTTTTCTTCTGTACTTCTTTCATTTAAGTCATGAGTGTACTGGTTGTTCAACATCTCCTCCAGCTTACACACAGAAATCCTATTGATGGCAGCCACTGTGAACCCTGTTTTAAGTTTGCTGTTCTCTCCGTCTCGAAGGGGACCATTAACTACCCAACCAATCACAGTAAGTACTGCATACGGGCCATTCCCTTGGCTGTTGACAACTTCCCAGGGTTCCAATACCTCAGGGACGTTGGTAGCAATCAACATGTCAACATTGGCATCTATGCCACTGTGACAGCTCTTCCTGTGAGACAATGTTGTTAGGGGTCACAGGCATTTTTCTTTGTGTGAGAACCTCTGGAAGACTGTAGAAGTGGTTACTGTCGAGACCAGCCACCTCCAAACCACTCAAAGCATGCGTGGAAACAACCTTTTCTTGCCCCATGGTGCTTAAAAGAAAATTGGTTCTTCTACCGTCGATGTTCAATCTTTGCATAAGATGCTCTGAACAGAATGTGGCTGTACTGCCGGGATCCAGAAATGCGTAGGTTTGTACTATTTTGTCTCCCTTGATGGATTTAACCTGGATTGGCAGAATGGACAAAATGCTATCCTCCCTTCCGGCCCCTGTATGTCCACAAGTTTCTGAAGAGGGTGGTTTGGCATGTCTTGTTCTGTTAGAGTGTTCACTTTCTGTGCGGGGGTTTGGCCTTTCCGAAATATGAAGCACCGTAGGATGATTCTGACCACACTCTTTGCAAGTTAAGCGCCTATCGCAATCTTTGCTCATGTGTCCACTACACAGGCAGCCAAAACACATCCTTTTCTCCTTCAGAAAGATAATTTTGTCCCGATGCTTTTTCCCTTTCAGTCTTGGACACTCCTCCAGTGTGTGAGATTGGGAGTGTTGAAGAAAATCATTCAAGTCCTGTTGAGCAGTTTGCTGTGGTGATGTGTTTATTCAAAGAATACCGGTAAACTGGTGAACCAACAGGCACAGAGCAGGTCCGAGCCGGTGAGTCGACCCAGAGCAAATGAAACAGTAGCATTTTATACAGTAAGAACAAAGAACAGGGAAGGGCAGGTTCAAACAAAAGGTAAACAAGAGGTATGCAAAGGGAGGGGGTCTGCTCTTTGGAGGGAGTGAACAGCGGGGGGTGGGGGGGTATGGGGGACACATTTAACATAGTGATCAAACCAGGTCCAGACGTCTCTTGATCAACTGGTGTTAAGCAAATGTGTATCTGGAGACAGACAGAAATCACCATTTTGGTCTGGAGGTCAAATGGCTCCCTCCAGGCGCCACCTCAAATGTGTATTTTCTTCCTCAATTCACCCTTTTTTTTTTTTTTTTTTTTTTTTTAAATCACAAAGTCTTTCACTGTCAATTTCAAGCCTAAACAAAAGGTCTGTATTTTTTTATGAAGCAATGATTCATCACTGGACAGATTGGGAACTGTACAGTGCTCCTTGGTGGAATTGAAGTAAATGTGTTTGATGACTGTGGTTCATATCTAGAGTCTTTCCTTGTTGGTACCTGGAAAGGTCCTGTTTATGTTGTTTGTTGCTCTCTGCGTTCTGTGGATGTGCTGGTGGGTGTTCCACAGTTTCTTCTGGGCCTCCGGTGCCAGCGTTGTGTCTCTGCTCTTCTGGAAGCCAAAGTACATCTTCTTCTGGGCCTCCGGTGCCAGCGTTGCATCTCTGCTCTTTTGGAAGCCGGCGTACATCTTCTTCTGGGCCTCCAGTGCCGGCGTTGTCCTTCAGGGGGAAGATCCTTCCCAGGGGTGCGGCCAATACTTTATGGCTCCATCGGCGATGAGGGAGATGGCCCACTGGATGTAGAGGGACCCTGGTGATGTCTTCCGCTTGGTCGAGGTTTCCTCTTACAGTGGGATGTGGTACTACCCTCACACTTTAGTGCTGTGTTGGTGGTAAGCAGGACGTGTTGTGGTTTTGATCAGCGGGGTTTCAGGGCGTTTTTTTTTTTTTTTTTCTTGCTGGAAATCTGATGCAGATCCAGGCTCGTGGTTGTTGCTCTCTAGGAAGGGGCTGGACAGCTTTTAATTGTCTGTGGATTAGCTGAACAGCAGAGGTTAGTGTAGAGCACAAAGTTCGAATAGACTCATCCAAAGCATGGAGGTCCATCTTCTTCATCCTGAGTTGCTTGGCAAGCATTTAGCTAAAGAAACAAAATCTGCCTTCTTACAGGCCCAGGCTTCAGCCCGGTTGGGCAACTAACTATACACACAAGAATATTGCCACATCCAGAATCAACCTTCTTGCAGGCCCAGGCCATCTATCATGGCAGCTAACACAGTTGTTTTGTTATGTTCATTAGTCCCTCAAAAGATATCGTCAGGTCTGAAATAGATGGTGCTATTTAGTTTGCATAACAAATCTCGTCCTAACAGATTCACGGGTGTGGTATCTGATAGCAGAAAGAAGTGGATAGTCGTGAAACTGGACCTGCTTTCAGTGAAAGGATGTATAGATACTGGAGTGGTCTTAAAAACAGGTAGACAAATAGGAATACCTCCAACCCCCACAGCTCTAACTATCTTCTTTAGATACTTTAAAATGTGAAGATATAGTTGGTTTTACTGGAGAAAAAGAGAAGCTCCAGTGTCTATCACGAACTATGTTAATTCACATTTATCATTGATAATTTTTTTTCTAATTTAATTAGTGGTGGGTCTTCTATTTTTGTTACTTGATGGAGGTGCCTTGGCAGGGTACATGGGGATGTTTTGTTTGGGCAGTTTCTTACCCAATGACCACATAAGAAGCAATTCTCATGGTTAGAATTTGATGGAGGTGCCGTATGCTGGGCTGCTTTGATTGGGCAGTTTCTTACCCAATGACCTGGCTCACCACATAGGAAGCACTTCTCTTGGCTAGAGAAAGGTGACCTGTGGCTTTGCTCATGGTGTGTGGGCAAGTGTCTTTGGCATCCCCTCTCTTTTTGGATGCTTCCTCTGCCACTGCGTTCTCCTCTGGATGTTCCGCCTGTATAGTGAGACACTTCAGAAACCATTAGCATTTCATGCATTTTACATATTCTTTGTTCTGTGTTATCCCAATCCCAGTGGTGTTGTGCTATTTCTACCAATTCAGTCAATGGTTTTCTTGACCATCCAACTGTCAATTGTACCTTTGTCCTAATCTTTGGTTGAAGACTGTTCACAAACAAATGTTGCATGTAATTATTTGAAAAACTGACAATTTGACTTGGTGACAGACCACAATAGTCCTTTGCAGCTGTCATCATTTTCACATACAGCTCCCAACGACTGTCATCTTTTCCTTGTCTAATCTTTGTAAGAGGTTTGGTTTTAGAAGTCCCTTTATTGAGCCTTTTCAAGAAGCAAACAACATTACTCGTTCGTTTACTTCAGGATACCAACAACAACCAAAACAGCACCAACAAAACAAAAACGCGTTTCAGATATGTATATCCAAACCCCCGTCCTCCGCCACAGAGCACAAAACCTCCCCAACAGCCCATATATGTTTAAAAACCTTCAAAGTGTCCATCATTTTGTAGTAGGCATATTCCACCCGCAGTGGGCCTTCAGCAGTCCTCTCAGAACTGACACCGGCTCCACAATGCCCAAACTTTGCACTTTGTTTCTGCAGGTCAGCCAGATGGCCAACTTTGCAGAACCAGAAATAAAGTTCAACAGTGTGTGGACAGACTTCCTCTTGACACAATATTTTGGGCCAAAAATAAACAAATCAAAAGAAAAAACCTCCCCAAGACCGCGAAACCAGGTTTTTAACAGTTCAAACAAAATGTCCAGACGAGGACACTGAACAAACAAATGTGCCAAAGTCTCAACCTGTAAACAAAAAATGCATCCCTCCCCGAGCTCAGGATCAAGGTGCACTCTGTATCTGTTTGTAGCTATTGCCCCGTGCACAATCCTCCACTGGAGGTCTGCTGTCCGTTTTTCAACGGGCAGCTTGTACAGGGACCGCCAGCTGCCTTTCGGGGAAATGTCTGGGCCAAAGAACTCAGTCCATCTCGACTCCTCCATCCCCGCCAGAGACTGCACATTCAGGGTTTTTATGCTGATGTGATATAGTGCTTTCTTTTTTACAGCCTGAAACTTGTCCAGGTGAGGAGTTGCGAATGACAGCAGCTGACCGTCTCCCTCCTGCCACTCCCCCACCGCTGGGGTGATGAACAGAGAGGGGAAGCTGTATTCACAGTCCTCACTCCACTGATCACACAGCATGCGATCTTTCGCAGTCTCTCTAAGGTGTTGAGGCAGGGCAGTACAGACTTCCTCCACCACTTTATGGATCAGCCTGATAGAGGTGATGTTGCTCTTCTTTCTCAAATTGTCCAGAGATGTCGCCGTCATCTTCATTAGATGTCCGAGTTTGGTGCAGCCAGCTCCTCTAAGATTAGCCCGCAGGCTGGCAGACTGCAGCGTTTGAGTGCTGATGAAGCTGCTGAAGAACAGGGGTTCCTCAAACAGCCACATCCCCGGAGTCTCTGCAGTGTCGCCCTTGATCTTGAACATCTGCCAAGCCTGCAGGACCGAGGTGTAGAATGGTGTCAATCCACTTATGTCCATGTTCTCAGATTGTAGGAGGAACAGGTGTTTGTCATAGTTCAGCCGTCCGGCTTTTCTCAACAGCCAACGAGCTGTGTCGCACCAGCTTGGGACACAGTCATAAAGAAGTTTTTTGTGCTGTTCTGAGTCTAAAGGAGGCGATCTTAGATTGGATGCTGATCAGTCCCTGTCCCCCTTCAGCTACAGGTAGATAGAGGGCAGCTGCACGGATCAAATGTTTTCCAGACCAGAAAAAGTCCAAGATGGCTCGCTGAATGTCCTCTATCAGGCCTCTCGGTGGTGTCAGTGCTGTTAGTTTGTGCCAGAGGGTCGAGGCAACCAAATTATTGGCAACCAGAACTCTTCCCCTATATGGCAACTGGGGTAGCAACCATTTCCATTTAGACAACCGAGCACACACTTTCTCCTTCACTCCCTCCCAATTCTTTTTCTGGTAGCCCTCTGTGCCCAGAAATACTCCCAACACTTTCAATCCCTCTTTCCCCCATTCAAGTCCTCCAGGCAGACCTGGCATCACCTGACGATTACTGTATCCAACCCACAAAGCTTCGCTTTTTGCCCAGTTCACCCGTGCCGAAGATGCCTTTTCATATAGGGACAGGGTGTCCTTCAATCCCTGTACATCCCCCTGATTGGAGAGAAAAATATACACATCATCTGCATAGGCAGACAGGGTAGGGAAACCACATTCAGGTTTGAAAAAACCAGTCAGTGAGAGACCACCGAGGCGATCTCTCAGCCTGCACAGCAAGGGTTCAATGGCCAAGCTGTACAGCTGGCCCCAGATCGGACACCCCCGTCTGATCCCGCGCTTTACAGGGATTGGCCGACTCATCCCTGCCCCCACCTTCACCATACACTGTGCATCCCTGTACAACAAACTCACCCAAGACAAAAAACCATCACCAATACCAAACGTCTTGAGTGCAGAAAACAAATAAGCGTGATCCACCCTGTCGAACGCTTTTTCTTGGTCCAAGGAGACAATGCCAAGGCTGACATTATCGCTTTTACACATATCAATCACATCACGAACGAGGAAAATGTTGTCCATTATTGTCCTATCAGGTATACAGTAGGTTTGGTCGGGGTGTACAATTATTTCCAAGATGTCCTTTAGTCTGTTTGATAGGGCTCTGGAAAGCACCTTATAATCTGTACAAAGGAGAGCCACAGGCCTCCAGTTTTTCAGTAATGCCAGGTCTCCTTTTTTTGGCAGCAGGGAAAGCACAGCACGCTGACAGGAAACAGGAAGCGATCCTGTTCTAAAACACTCCACTAGAACACTGTGCAAGTCAGGTCCGAGTATATTCCAAAAATGTTTAAAAAAGTCAGTGGATAGACCATCAATCCCCGGTGCCCGTCCCGATGCCATCTGGTTGACAGCAACCGTTAGTTCCTCCAGGGTCAGCTCGAAGTCCAGAGCAGCTTTCTCTCCACCACTTAGCTGTGGAAGCCCCTTCAGGAGCTCCTCACGGCCTTCGATGCTGCATGTTTCTTCTGCGAAGAGATTTGTATAGAAGTCCATTGCATGGCTCCTCATCTCATCTGGACTGGTGGTCACTCTGCCTCCTGGCAGCTCAAGGCAGGTCATCTGTTTCCTTTGTGCCACCGACCTCTCCAGGTTGAAGAAGAAAGAGGTTGGGGCATCCATGTCCTTCAGCTGAAGGAAACGAGACCTTACCAGAGCTCCCTTCACCCTATCCTACAGAAAGGAGCTCAAAGCCAACCTCTTCTCTTGTAGCAGCTGGCCTTTAGTTGGATCCGAGTCTCCCTGTAATTCCACTTCCATGCTCTTTATGCTTTCTTCAAGTTCCTGAACTGTTGATTTTATCTTGGCAGTTGAAAAGGAGGTGTACTGCTGGCAAAAAACACGAATCTGTGCCTTGCCCACCTCCCACCACAGCTTCAGAGAACTGAAGTTAGCTTTTTGAAGCTTACACTTTTGCCACAGAGATTTAAAGTGCTGGCAAAAAACAGTGTCCTGCAGGAGCTTGTTATTAAAGAGCCAGTAGGACTAAACCCTTTCACCTGGTGAGATGTTCAAAATTAAATTCACAAAATGGTGGCCAGTGAAACCAACTGGATTTATATGGCAGTGAATCAGTCTGGAGCTTAGGTTTGGGGAAATGTAGATCCTGTCCAGTCGTGCAGCACAGACCCTGTTGTTACTGACCCTCACCCATGTGTACTGTCTGGACTGTGAATGTTTTACCCTCCATGTGTCTAACAGATCCAGATGTGTGATGATGTTATTGAGGCTTTGAGCTGACTGGGGATGAGGTTCCTCACTTGTCCTGTCTAATGTGAAATCTAATGTGCAGTTAAAATCTCCACCGATGATGAGCTGGTCCTGATGGTAGTTTCTCAGCTCATTTTTCATCCGGTTGAAGAAACCTACCCTTTCTGCTCCATGATTTGGGGCATAGACATTGACGAAGCAGAAAACACTGTAATGTATTTCTGCCTGTACAATGAGCAGACCCTTGATGGGCCCTTGACCACTTCAGTGCAGGATAAAACTGTTGCATTAGCTGTTGTCTTAAACAAAACAGCTACTCCTGCACTGAAGTTAGTGCCATGACTGAGGACACATGGACCCTGCCACCATAGTCTCCAGTCTGTTTCATCTGCCATATTAGAATGTGTCTCCTGCAGGAACAGCACATCTGTATTTTTTAAAGTGGAAACGTCAGAAATCAGAGCTCTTTTGTGTCTATCTCTCCCTCCATTAACCACCAACCAATCTTTTTAAGACATCAACCGATCTTATAAATTTGTCAGTGTCACTGAAATAATCACTGACTTTAACAGATTTTTTGTAGGTTTCATCCAGAAACTGATTTATGTCTTCTAGGGAGTAAAGATCTGTGGTCCTGGTGGTTGTTTCGCCTACAGAGGTGGCATCTGACTCAGAGTCATACTCCATCTCATCTGCTTCCCCTGACACCTGGCTGCTGAACACGACCAGTCCTTCTCCAGTGATCTCACTGTTCTGTGTGTCAGCCACACTTGTAGATGCTGTCTCAGTCTGTCCTCCCTGAGCTTCAGCAGCTGCACACTGAGAGCTGCTCAGGTTTTATGCCTCTCCGGCTGACTGTCTTCCTCCCTATTATTTTTGAACAGTGCACCAGTAGCACCGGCCGCGTCCACAACACCATCATCGGGTCCGCTGGGTCAGACCGCGGCGCCCCCGCCCGCAACACCGAGCGCAGCCCGGCGCCACCACTGCCGTCGTCAGCGGCAGCGGGCCCGGCACCGCCGCCGGCAGCGGAGCCCACACGGGTCATCACTGCCGTGAGCTGCCACCTGCTGTTTGTGCGGACAGGTGTAGCGCTTGTGACCCACATCTCCACATTCAAAACACTTGAGTTGTCCTGAGCTAGCGTACACCCTGTAAGAACCGTCTCCGTGCTTCACTCTGAATGACACCTCCAGTGTTTGTGAGGGTGAGTCTAAAAACATAAACACCTGTCGCCTTAACGACTGGACGTGTTTCAGTTTCGGGTCCTTACACCCGAAACTCACAGTTTTTAAGCCGCTGGCAAACTTCCTAAACCATCCGCGGATACGGTGATCCGTGATGAGGGAGCTGACAGCGGGGACACCTGCACAAACAAATCTCTGACGAACACTCCATTTTGCACCAGCTGATGAACAAGTGGCTTGTTTTTAACGAACACAACCACTGCTTTGTTCATCCGCGATGCAAAGCAGAGGCTGTCGTGTCCCACCTGCTCACCTGCAGCCAGCAGAACCTCCTCCACACTTACGCTACTATCTGGCGGGACTATCCGCACTCCCTGCCGGATAGACGGAGGTGGCGTCTCGGCGGACGCCATCCCTCCCAACAACCACCAAAAAAAACACTGATTAGTCGGTCACTCAGTAAAAGTCAAAAAGCTTACCTGATCATGCACATACAGGTGAAAACTGATATACAGGGACAGCAAACAATTCAAAACTCTGCGCCACTCGCACATCCACCACCACCAACCACTCACGCTCACTCACGCTCACCGGAAACGGAAACGAGGAGAGGAGAGGAGAGGAGAGGAGAGGCATAACCTCCTGTTTAACTGCTAAAGCTATGACACTGTAACATGTCTTCGCTTCCTCTGGTGTCATTCTGGCGAACTCTGTGGGATCGTGGGGGATTTCACAAGCATTGAGCACTTTGTCTTTCAAATCAGATGGCAAAGTCAGTTTTAACAATTGCATCATAGTGGGCATATGAGGACTGTAGGTCGTGCACACCAAATTCCATTCTTCTAACCATTTTTGTTTATTTGTCATTACATCTTTGGGAAAACGTCTGACTATTGCTTTTAGCTCCCTTCGACTCCAAGGTTTGTAGACGACATCTTTTTCCATTGTAAGATGTCGAGCTAATTTTGTTGGGTTTGTTTTCTTTGGTTTACAAGTTTTTTCTTGTTGGAACCCTCCCTTGTTATTCTACTTCATTATTTATCTCAGGTCTTGGGTATTCAGCGACCCAGTCATCACCAGTTTTCTGAACACTGGATTCTTTTATCTCTCTTACAGGATAAAGGCTTTCTATTTTGATCGTATTTTTGTTTTAGTGTTTCTACAGGACATTTGATTGTCCGGCTTGATCTTAATCTGCGTTGTGTGTTTTTTTTCTTTTTTCCTTCTTCTTCTTCTTCTTCTTCTTCTTGAGCTATTAGCTATTTTATTTTGATCTGTAAGAGAAACTATTTTAGATTCTGCACAGGCACAATTTCTCTCAATTTCTACATTAAATTTTGTATAAATCTTATAATCTAACTTGACTCAATTTACACCCATGTTGCCACAAATGACAAACAAACAACAAACAAAAACTAGCGTAAAGCAAAACAAAACAAAACCACAGGAATTTCAACACTGATCTTTTCTATCAGACCAAGAGAATCACAGAAATTCGACACTGGTCTGTTCTATGAGACCAATAGAATCACAGGAATTTTCGACACTGATCTTTTCTGTTAGAACAGAATCACAGGGGTTTTCGACACTGATTTTCCATCAGAAACACAGAATCACAGGGGTTTTCGACACTGATTTTCTATCAGAGCAAATAGAATCACAGGAATTCAGACCTGATTGTTTGCAACATAACAGACAGAACAAAACAAAGTTCAGACCTGGTCTTTTCTGTCTAAAACAATATCATCTCAGGATCTTTAAAACAAAACAGAATCACAACACCACAAGAATTTCAACACTGATGTTTTCTATCAGACCAACAGAATCACAGAAATTCGACACTGGTCTTTTCTATGAGACCAATAGAATCACAGGAATTTTCGACACTGATCTTTTCTGTTACAACAGAATCACAGGGGTTTTCGACACTGATTTTCTATCAGAGCAAATAGAATCACAGGAATCTAGACCTGATCATTTGCAACATAACAGACAAAACAAAACAATGTTTAGACCTGGTCTTTTCTATCTAAAACGACAGAATCACAGGATCTTTCAAACCAACAAAATCACAGGACCTTCCTACATAGGCCTATGTTCTTAGCGGGGAAACACTCACCTCGTTCCCCAAATCAGCGCTCTATATCACCATGTGGATGTTAAGTAAGATGCTAACCCCTAGATGCTTAACCTTTATGAGAGCGAATCTTCATAAGACTAGGAAAACACAAGCAATTCCACAACTAATCAAAAGCTATGAAAACAAGCATTCCTATACATCTAAAAACTAACCTCCCAATAACATCGGTTTTGAAACCATACAACACCAAAAAGAATTTCCACAAAACACACAGCAAACTTACTTGAATGTCGGATGGCGTCACCCTTCTTTAGGACTCCCTCCTCGACAGACCTCCAACAATGCACAGTAACTGTAATTCGGTTTTCAAAAGGACCTTTTACCTCTGCAATTTGGTTCTCAGGTCACTGGCATGTCCTCGGTCTGGAAGAAGGAGTATCTGTAGAAGGTTTGTTGCCATCCGGGTCGCGGCACCAAATTGTTGAAGAAAATCATTCAAGTCCTGTTGAGCAGTTTGCTGTGGTGATGTGTTTATTCAAAGAATACCGGTAAACTGGTGAACCGACAGGCACAGAGCGGGTCCGAGCCGGTGAGTTGACCCAGAGCAAATGAAACAGTAGCATTTTATACAGTAAGAACAAAGAACAGGGAAGGGCAGGTTCAAACAAAAGGTAAACAAGAGGTATGCAAAGGGAGGGGGTCTGCTCTTTGGAGGGAGTGAACAGCCGGGGGTGGGGGGATATGGGGGACACATTTAACATAGTGATCAAACCAGGTCTCTTGATCAACTGGTGTTATGCAAATGTGTATCTGGAGACAGACAGAAATCACCATTTTGGTCTGGAGGTCAAATGGCTCCCTCCAGGCGCCACCTCAAATGTGTATTTTCTTCCTCAGGAGCAACAGACACATGCATTTTTAGTCCTTTCCAATGAGTCCTGCCTCTGTGGGTTTGAGCATAAACCTTTGGTTTTATCAACAACTGTAACTGCGGTGGCAAAACTGTCACCTCTGACTCTGCTCAACTTGGACTGAGACTTGAACCTGTTAACACTCTTTAATGCAGGTGAACCACTTGTCGTGTCCTGTATGTCCCCAAAGAGTGGATCAGAGATGATCTTAACTTGACGTTTCATAAATGAAACAAGATCTTTAAAGCAAGCTCTGCGTTTGTACCTCTCCAAGACCTCATGTGCTTTTGTCCTCCATTTGTCCCTGAATTTAAATGGCAGCTTTGTCATGATTGCTCTCATGTTGGTTGGCATGTCTAGTTCTTGCATATAGTGAAGCTCCTCCATCACGTTGCAACAACCATGCAAAAACAGAGTAAAGGCTTGTAGTGACTTCACATCCTCTGATTTCACGGTAGGCCAAGCCAGAGCCTTCTCTATATAAGCTGCAGCAATCCTGTATTCATTTCCAAAGTGTTCATGTAGAAGTTCTTTAGCCAGTTGATAACCTCTTTCAGGAATCATGTGCTGACAGCTTCTCACCAATTCTCTGGGTTGACCTTTTGTAAACTGCTCCAAAAAACACAGACAGTCAGCTTTGTTAGCCTTTGATTCCACTCCATGCTCAAAAGCTCTGATGAAGTTTCTGTACTGGAGAGGATCACCGTCAAATACTGGAATTTCTCGAGATGGTAAGGACAGTAAGCGTTGTTGTAGAACAAGAGCTGCTGTTATTTCATTCTGCTTATGCATTATGGTGCATAGAACTCCCATTTGTGCAGAATGTAGATGTGGTTGCTAAACTGATGCAGGCTGCTCCTTATTTTTTGGCAAATAAAGAGTCTGATGCTGTGTTTGTCCATATTGTGGTGTTCCATATGCTCCAGTTGTTTTGTCCTGATCCAGGGATGCACTGCTGTCCTTTTTCCACAGTGTGTGTGTTCCGTGCACTCGAGTCCTTATGACAAACTGGGAAATTGGTTTGTGGCATTGCACTCCATGTCCAGGGTTCATATGACTTTGCTGCAAGGTTGAGTCCTTTACAAGGTGATTTTTGTTCTGTTTTCCTTTGTAGATATGAATTCATTCCATTTGATGATGCTCGGGATTTGCTTGAACATTCTGAAGCAGTTTGTAAATCTGCTAGTTTTGCTGTGGATGCTGCAATTTCAGCATCAATCTCAAGCTGCTCTCTTTTCCTTCGCAGCTCTGCTTCTTGCTTTTCAATAGCATGTTTTTCCTTAAACGCTGCAGATCGAGCCAGAACTGCTTTAATGGGAGCTGACGCTGTTGTTTGACCACTTTTGCTGCTTTTACCACTGCATGTGCTTTTTTGGTGAGAACGTTTACTGGCAACATTTGATATACTGTCATCAGGATGAACATCATCAACCACATCACAAACATTTTCATTATTTCTCAACCATTGTTTAACATCATCAATGAAACAATTTTCAACCAACAATTTTGCAGCAAACCATGTATTTTGTTTCCCACTTTCTTCAGTGGGCATTAAAGGCACCAGAGAATCATGAGCATTTTTTGCTTCTTCACACAAATAAAGAATTTTTTCCAGTGCACCTTTTACCTCTGCAACACTGCTTTTATGCATATGCTCTCCAGTTACCTTTCTTATATTTTTTACTTTGCTTAATTTATCTTTTCTTACATTTAGTAACTTATCCAACTTTTCAACAAAAGCCTTATGCATTAGTTTAAAAGTTCTTTTACCTTTACCCAAGTGTGTTTCACTTGAATTTCCCACTTCACTAAACGCAGTGACAGCGGCGTTTACCGCGACCTCAGATTTACCGTCCATAATGTCCTCCTTTATTATAATGTTCCACAATGAACATGCGATGAGAAAGTTCAGTCTTAGGACGCAATCATCATTGTTATTTTAGCGACCAATGCATTGGGATTACGCTCGCGAAGTAGTGTGCACACCTTTACATATTTATTATGACCATAAAGCTGGTAGCGCTACTGCTCATACCTTTAAGCATGCGGTGGGCGCCGTAAGATGGTCCAGTGGTAGCACTACCTCGTTGGATGAATCAGCTGATGATCAGCGTCTCTCCGGGGGAACACAGCTGTTGTTGATATATTCCCGGCATTGACTCCAGCATTGGCTCTGCCTCCATGCGGTGGCCTTTCCATGACTAACTACTTCTAATTGAAGCAAAGTTTTTGACTTAATGTAGTGACTTGTTATTCTCAAATTACAAAACAACAGAATGAACCTAAGCCACTGAGGGGCTGCTGCACTGGTATTTGGTAGTTGACACGTCTTCCGGGTCCAATGAATGAATCAAACACGTGATCATCCTATGCAGTCACCAAACATTTATTTATGCTTTGCGCTCTTAACAAATAAGCGACCTCAGTCTAACTATGCAAACACTTACATTAACTCTGACAATGTATGCAAATCAAACAAAAGGCTCACATGTTTGCCACAACGAAAACAAATGACGACGATGACGACGACGGTCAAAAACTGTGTGCTTCCCCCAGTCAACAGCACACCTGCTGAGTAATTACCTGCTGGTAGATTTATCCATTTTCTACACCCCACAGTGCATAGTGCCACCTACTGTGGCGTCCAGGTATTGCACAGAAAATACACAAATGAACCAAAAAATGGCTCTAACGGCGACCTTCCAGATAGGTCCTCCACTTCTCCAATGCCCACACCACAGCCAAGCATTCCAACTCTGTGGCAGCTGGATTCAGGCTGTGGCTGGCGAAAGCAAGGACTTCCTCAGTTCCCAGGTTTCTGGACCAGTACTGCACCAAGCCCCGTCTCGCTGGCATCTGTGTCGACCACAAAAGGAGCATTGAAGTTTGGGTGACCTGGGATAGGAAGGTTTACCAGATGTTCTTTAAGTGTATCAAAAATAGTTTGGCATGCAGGTGACCAGAGGGACCTTGCTCCTTTTTCCTTTAAGGCATTGAGTAGCTGAGCAATCTGTGAGAAGTTAAGAACAAACCGATGATACCACCCTGCCATGCCCAGGAACCTCTGTAAGGCTTTCAGGTTGGTGGGGACTGGGAAGTTGCGTACAGCCTCAGTCTGGATTGACATGAACTCCAGTGGCAGACACAATACGACCCAAAAATCTCAGAGATGTCCGGCACAAGAAGGAAGGAGGAAAAGGTATATGTCGTGTGACCAGGCTCCCATGATGTCATCTAGAAAACGGAGGAAGAGGGAGTGTTTGTGTTCACATTTGGCTAGGGCCTCTTGCTTCCACTTGCTTATGTAAAGATTCACATAAAAGGGTGCAAATCTTTGTCCCATGGCTATCCCGTGCATATGTAGGAACTGATTGTGATGGAAAAGGAAGTCATTGTTGGTGAGCCAGATCTGAGGAGTTGAGAGATTGCTGTGTTTGGTCTGTTTCTGTCAGGGTGCCTGTTGAAAATGGATTGGATTATCCTGATGCCCTCTGGTGTTGATATTGGTGTATAAACTGTATATCTATGGTGAAAAGGTGTGCACTGATAGGGACAGCCATGGGTCTAATGGTGTCCAGTAGGTGATATGTGTCTTTAATATAGCTGGGGTGTTTTATGGATAGGGGGCCGAGGTGGTTGAGATGCTGTATGAGCAGTTGTTGCAGTCTGATACTATGGGTCGACTGTGAGGAACTTCAAAGGGAACTGTCCATGTCTGTGGGTCTTTGTGGATTCTGGGTGAGAGGTAGAAATAGTGGTAGGGGGGTGTGGTTGGTCTGGGCCAACAACGTCTCTTTGTTTTGCTATTATGTGTTTATTGTCGTAGAGTGATGTTATGATTGTCCTGAGTTTAGTCTGCATTTTGGGTTAGCTGCTCTCTGGGATGAGTTTATAGTATTTGGTGTATGACAATAGTCTATTTGCCTCCAGTAGATATTGTTGTCTATCCACAATAACCATTTTTGTGCCTTTATCTGCTGGTTTTATAATGATGTTTGGGTTCTGGGTGAGTTCTTTGAGGGCCCTGCTCTCGCCCCCATCAGATTCTCTGGGACATACGCCTTGTGCTAATAGGTGGCCAGGGCCCATCTTTCCGTATGGATCAGGCGTTGAATTTTCCCATCCAGCTGGGACAGTTGTTGTTCCCAGTTGACTGGGTTTGTGAATGGCGTAGGGGTTCTGTTGGGTTTGGAGTGGAAGTAGTCAATGATTTTAAGTCTGCGGTGGTATTGGTGGAGCTCCTTTTGAGATTCCCCACAGTCCCAGCTGTTTGGGTGTGGAACGAAGGTAAGTCCCTTTTCCAGTAGTGTGATCTGTGCGGGTGTTGGGGAAAACCATGTGGAGAGATTCAGTACATTGGACGGCGACTCGACTGTTATGGAGGGAGTGTATTTTCTGCGACCCAAAATGCAGACAACACGCAGAAGACAGGATTGGGGGAACAAAAAGCAAGCTTTAATAACACACAGCTGAAATCCGAAAACCAGGGGAACTAGACTACCCAAAAATGAGTTACAAGGGCCAAAAACAAAGTTGCAATTAAAAAGCTTAAACAAAGTGCAAAAGAAAAGCAAAGTTCAAATCAAACATGAAAAATAAGAAACCAAAATCAGAAACATACCAAATGGTAGGCACGAGGAACACACTAATGAGGGGATCAGGAACAGGTGAGGTGAGTGAGGAGGGAAAAGATCAGGTGAGGCAATGAACAGAAAAACGCTGAGAGGGAAAAACACACAGGTACAGAAGCAACTGAAAAGCAAGACGAGGGACACAAGGGCATGGTTTTCAAAATAAAACAGGAAATAAGACAACAAAGTGTGTGTGTGTGTGTGTGTGTGTGTGTGTATGTGTGTGTGTGTCCGGGTTGGCTTTTGGTTTAA
>NC_044190.1:3888683-3933683 GCF_900880675.1 Sparus aurata | reverse complement strand
ATACCATGGACACTTGTCAAATAAACTTGCATATACTTTCATGTGTTTCCAGATTTGAAGTTAATTACATTGCATAAGATTGACAAACAGTAAATATAAATTCACAGCATGTTAAACAACACGAAAAGCTAGCTGACCAGTGATGTCACTCTCTCCCCAAAGAGTCCCCTTATGGACCTTCACCAGAGTAGGGCCAAACCACGCCTGCCCTGCCTCTCCCAGGGCTCATGATACATGTCATACCAGTATCCTAAAAATGTCTGTGTTGAAATTGGTATCATTTGATACAGCTGAAAAATCTTCAGCTGGATTTGAGTCAAGTCAAGCTAATTTTATTCATATCGTGCCAAATCACAACACAGACACTCAGCAAGTCTAGACCATACACATTAACAGAGACCCAACTACCCTCTACTTCTACTAGAAGTTTGAAGATTTGTTTTGAAAGTGAAAATGTCTTGAAATTTTGTTTGTTGTAATACAACTTATATCATAACCAAATTATATGCATTTATGCATGTGTGGCAAGATACCTTTATTCCACCTTTAGGCACCCCCCACGGGCTGGATATTCCAAGTTTAGTTACCATCACTTAAGCCAATTTTGATTTATGAGAGTTAAAACTGAACTTAGACACAGGTTTAAAACGTATCAAAGTATCATCAAAGTCCATAGATGAAGTCTCAAAATTTCAAATTTTCAGAACAAAGATAAAAGTGAGCACAAATAATGGAAGTATTTTGACCCAGTCATTTTTTAAAGATAACTTTACTGCATGAACACTTTAAGCAGAGAAAAAATAAAAATGAAAAAAGAATAATGAGAACAATAAAACAATAGGAATCTGCAGCAAGTAATACTGCTTGGACCCATTAAAACTCCCAGTGATTCAAACTAGCACTGTGGTCCTGGGAGTCATGCTGCTTAAAAGGCATGGCCGCAAGCCCCCTTGGACTTGGACCCCTAATAATCCTTGGAAATACAACAGGGTCCTTGCATTGGTCAGTCCATGGTCCCAAGCAAGACACTTTTACACTTAAACCAGGCAGGACTCATCAGTGGAGCAGATCTGAGGTCAGCCATGGGAGATCAGACATCTGTTGATAGGCCGCGTTTTATTTCACTGCAATAAAAACAAAAACACACAGATTACAGAACAAGAAGAATAATATAAAGCTACACTGGCTACAAAAAAGTCTCAATGGTATAGGTGGATAACCATAACACTGCAGAGACATAAGAAGGCTTCTGTTTCTGAATGGATCAGCTACACCAAACTCTCTCGATAAATAGTGTTTATTTATGTTGGTGAAGGATCCCAGTCATCCAGGTCATGGTAATGCTAAGTGCTACATCATAGGCTACTGGTTTTTCTTCAGTTTCTTGAAGATGCTTCACCTCTCACCCAAGAGGCTTCTTAAGTTCTTAGTAACTGGTGTGTATGTCCTGAAGGGTTAGGGTTATTGATGGTGGTTAAACTGCCCACCGTATCTGTTTAACAATGGTCTTTCCAGTTCGATGTAGATGGATTCTTTCACGCCTCTTTCAAACCACCTCCTCTGGCCAAGATGTTTACTTTGCTGTCCTTGAAGGAATGTTCCTTCTCCTTCAGATGTAAGTGGACCGCAGAATGTTGACCTGAGCAGCTGGCTCTCTTCTGTTGTGCCATTTGCTTATGGAGAGCTTGTTTTGTTTCCACAGTGTACACATCTTTGCAGTCCAGGCTGCATTGTACAACATTAAGTACATGAGTCTGTTTATGCCTGGGTGTTTTGTCCTTATGGTGGACAAGCTTCTGCCTCACTCAGTACGTTTACATGCACATCTTAGTCACATTACAGCCATAGTTCGACTATGCTACTTAATCAGACAACTGCAATTGTCCGAGTATACATTGCCGGTGAGAAAATCGAATTATTGGCCAGAGTATGTCAGACCCCGCTACGCTAGGTGGCGCTGTACCCATTTCAACTAGTGGTAACAGAAACACCTCCGGCTGACCTCTTTACGTCACCAGCAACAACAAACTCTGACTCGGCATTCGAGAAAGATGGCGTACAAAGAGCAAGAAGAAGCTACATCTTTGTACATTACGTATATATCAGTGGCGGCTGGTGACTGAAAAAATTGGGGAGGACAGGAGGAAAACCAGTCCACGGTGTCATGTTATTTTATACAAGTCAACTACTTATCCCTACTTTCCTATATTCAATGAAAATTAATTCTTGTTAAATTAATTGACTTACAAGACTTCTTTAAAAAACATTTTATTAAATGGCTAATATACAAGACAAAAAAAATACCAATGTGTACCCCTTCCGGGATTCGATCCCCAGTCACCTGTGTGGCAGACAACTGCTCTACCCACTGTGCTACCGCAGCACAGCACATCACACTCATCACTCATCACAATCACCCAAAACAACTGTGTTGCTGCTCTGTATTGTGTCCTGGTCGTGCCGCTAACGTTATGTCCTCCAGCAGGACGAACGAAACAAAAACTATGAATTGTCTTTCTGACTGCTTCTCTCTGATTTCTCCGAACAGTTTTTTTCTTTCAGAAATTTGCTTATATTTCCTTTGAAACCGATTCCAATATCGCTGAAAACTCCATATTTCTTGTCCGAGCATGGCTGGCAGTGAAAGCTGTAAAATACATAGAAGTATTTTTTGTTTACGGCTGTATAAATGTGAGAATGAAATTTAGGAACTGTTATTGGACCAACCTGCTGTCAATCTTGTATTCTGGTTGCTGATTGGTAAGGGAGGACGTCCTCCCTTAGCGCGTCATTTTACGTGTCTTAGCCAATCATAGATCAGCATGAAAAAATCCTAAATGCATTGAGTGAATGAAGGAGATCCCTCCCACGGAGGACAGAAGCCCTCTGTCCTCCTCTAGCCCCCACCTTCCTGCTCCCTGCTCCTCTCACAGACTGCTCTGTCTCCTCCATCTGCAGCTGTCGCTGTTCAACCGTTTTAAGTAGATTTTCTTCCAAAGAAGAAACTTTTTTTATGATATAATATACATATGTATAATATTTTATAAATGATAGTGAGATTTGGTAATGATTTATTTCAACCAGTTACTCTTTCTTAAAAAAAAATTGATCTTCCTCTTGCCTCTCAAAAATAGAGGAGGACCAACCTCCTCTGCCTCTGGTATATAGTGTACTTGAGAATTACACAAACTAGATGCACAATGGCGCTCTTGCTTGTGGTTATTTTGGAGGAAAGACGCCACCGCCGCTGCCGTTCTTCTACTTCCGGCTCACGGCCCCGGGAAAGAAATCTCGCGCCTGCGCAGAACGCTAAAATCCGATCTGATCGGATAGAATGTATACATGCAGGAGTAATGCGACTATCAATCGAATAATCTGGGTGTTTTAATTCGACTATGACGAATCCGATCAGGTCCTATTTTAGTCAGACTAAGGTGTATACATGCATCTTAAGAATCCGATCAAAGTCGGACTAACCCAGTAATTCGGTTTTCTTGAGTGCCATGTAAACGCACTGAGTGTGTTACTGGGTTTGAAGTTAACATGGATGTGGTGTTTGTTAAAGATCCTCCTGTGTGTCTCAGTTACTCCAGCAAGGATTTTGCTTCAGTGTTCCATAGCTGGAGAGATCCTACCAGCTCTAAAAAGCAATTAAAAAAATAACATTGATAGACCTCTTTATACCAACTGTACCCTGGGGAAACCATCCCAGTGCGTCAATGGACTTCCCAAGACAGACGGGGAAGAAGCACCACTCAGACACATTATCATCATCAAAAATGTGGTTACCTACGACATTTTCAAACACTCAACCATTCTATCTCCTGCTGTTGGTAACAGTCCACACCACATCATATATCTCATAGGATGAGAGTAAACATTATTCAAGATGAGGAAAGTAACAATAGACTAAGAGGAAACAATGGTTTCCTGTGATGTCACTTCACTTTAAACATGCATTGCAACCAAGGCACAGTAAAGATGGTCCTGCTACAGGACAGCACTCTGTCCAGCAGAACGAGCTCCACCCCAGACCACGTGTGCCTTACTCAACGTGCACCGCACTACCACCTACTTCTAGTACGGTGATGGTGTCTACAGACAGAGGTACGGATGTGCCATGGGCTCACCAGTGTCTCCAGGAGTGGCCAACCTCTACATTGAAGAAGTTATAAAAAGATCACCTTCACTGGAACTGCTCCTAGCCACTGTTCAAGATTTATTTATTTATTTATTTATTTATTTATTTATTTATTTTTTATGTTGTTTATTTCGGGCATGTCAATTCATAAACATCACATTTCATCATTGTTCAATTTTTTTTTATTTTTTTTAATTTTTTCATCAAAATAAAAACAAAGTAAGTAGAAGCCTTTCAAAGAACACATCAATGTGGTGGACAGTAACATCAAGTTCACACGGGAAGCTGTCAGAGGAGATAGCTTGCCCTTCTTGGACTGTGTAGTGCACATTTAAGAGAATAGAAGCCTTATCATAGAAGTCTACCAAAAGAAAACCCCACAACAGATCAATACTTGCTGTTCCACTCCCAACATCCACCTGAGCACGAGCTGGGGGTCATGAGTATCCAAAACCATTTGGCTAAGATGGAGCCCACAAAAAACAGAGGGTAAGGGGAATGAACAGAAGCACATCAGGGAG
This sequence comes from Sparus aurata, assembly GCF_900880675.1. Classification (NCBI taxonomy): domain Eukaryota; kingdom Metazoa; phylum Chordata; class Actinopteri; order Spariformes; family Sparidae; genus Sparus; species Sparus aurata. Next base: position 3,929,021 of record NC_044190.1, on the reverse strand, counting down.
GCACTTAAAACCTGTGGCTACCTGGGCATTAGTCAAATCCTCTAAAAGATGGGGCACCGTTTAGCTCACTGGGTAGAGCGGGCGTACCATGTACAGAGGCTTTGTCCTCGCTAAAGCGGACCTGGGTACGAGTCCCAGCCTGGGGCCCTTTGCTGTGTGGCACTCCACAAGAGACGGAAAAACCTTTATATGCAAATGGGAACAAAACAGCTCCTCAGGTCAAGACTCTGCTGTCCGCTTTAATCTTCTCAGTAGAGCAACGATGATGGATGGTTTGAAAGAGATGTTAAAGGAATCATCCTGGTCAAACTAGAACGACCACTGTTAAACAGAGGAGGTAGCCTATGACACTTCTCATCACTCGTCTACAATGCTGTCCTGAGTTCCCTCTGCAGACAGCTTAACACCAATTCACACCTGGTCTCATGTAGCCCTAATGACTTACATGAATGCTGGCTTGGTAAACGACTCACATGTGACCCCTGACTCTATAAGGACATACCCACTCTGGGTTTAGAACTAAAGAAGTCCAGTTGCCTAAAATATAGCACTTTAGAAGGTGTTTAGTTATACATTTGTGTTGTACAGCACTCATATAAAAAAAAAAAAAAAAACGTTGTCATGAATGTCATGAAAGGGGCTCAATGTAACAATATGTAGCAATTTCCATGTAATATTCCCTTTTTTTTGGTTAATATACAAGTTGTGAGGGGAACAATGAGACCTTTCCGTCCCTCTCGGTTGCCTGTGCATGACTTATATGAGTTGTTTAATACTGCAGGACTGTGGAGTTCTTTGAGAAGGACTGATGTATCTGAACCTGCAGATGTGACTATGCACCTTCTTGAGTGCCTCCTCTCAGTGACTCTCTTCATTAACAAAGAGCAACAGCAGCTAGCATTAGTTTAGGATGAAGTCAGCAAACATAAACTAAAGACCAGATTCCTGCACACTGTAGCATTTCTACATCGGCCCCTAAAGCAATTAGGGTTGAACTACTACTACTATTTGTTCAAACCGAGTATGAGTATTTTCATTTGTGTACTTGCCGATACCGAGTACCAATATTTCCACCACAAAATTAACTATTTGGTTACAGATGCACTGAATTGGAAGACAGGATTCATTTTCTTCTCTGTTACAACAAATGATTATAAATCAAATAAAAATAAATATCAATAATCATCATTTCTTGTGTCAACAAAAAGCCTCCACATTGGCACTTTCCTCACATTTGACAAAATATCAATGAAATTGGAGAAATTAAACAATGAAACTTATTACACAGTTAACACAGTCAACTTAATATGTCAATTAAACTATTTCACAGTCTCCATAATCGAATCAGTATTCTATATACTGAAAGAGCCTTGTGGTTATATAAACGTCTGTATGTAATGAAGAACTGACTGGTGGACCTATATACAGACAGACAAGCGAACAGAAAGGGAAGTAGCAGATGGCAGACAGACAGGCTGAAATACAGATTGTCAGGAAGACAGGCAGAGAGGCCGACACAAAGACTGAAAGATGGATGGACAATAAAAATACAAGTCAGTCAGTCTGAGTCCAACTGTTCCAACGTGTTATTTTAACATCTTCCACAAACTTGCACTTTCTTCCCTGTCTACAGCAGCTGCTGATCACTTCTTACAGCCTAAAAGTTGTTCCGAAAGTATTCCTACAGCATATTTGGATAAGTATGTTCAGAGCTTTAGTTTCATCTCTTGTTACATGACCTTTGTTCTTTGGTACTGCTGACGTACCTTAGCTCCTCCTTCAGTCGAGCCAGTTTGTCGTGCAGTCGATCATTCTTCACCCGAATTGGATTGTTGGGGACGAACCAGGCTGCTACAAATTTGCACACCACCACAACATGCTGCAGAAACACACACAGGAAATACTCAGAAACTATTTAACTGGCTTGTTCAGTTAAATGGAACTGTCTAACCCAACGTTGGAATGCAAACCTCAAACAGGATGACAAATGCAAAGCGCACAGCCAAGACCAACCAGAACTGAGACGTCAGAGCGTAGTCTTCATCACTCCTGTAGTCTCGGTAGCTGCACACAAACACACAGAAAGACACGCACACACATTTTAATAACTGAGCAAGCAAACTTATGGCTAAAAAAACTGAGAAGTTACTTCAGAGAAGCTTGTTCTGAACACAGAATGCCACTGTGGTACTCAAATATTTCAGCACAGAGGAGCAAGCGGAGCTCTACATGCACTCAGTGATGGACGGTTCAGCACTACTGCAGACAGACAGCGACAGGCAGCTGCCTGTCTCATTATGCATTTTATTCACAGGAATAACAAGCACAATATACACACAGTGTTCTACAATGAGGCAAGTTAGAACACAAAACAGACACTACCACTACTATCACTACCAGGCATACTCAAATACAAAGCAGATAACACCACAAGCAGTGAGACAGGCTGGTGCTCAGGTAAAAAATCTGATTATTCTAACAATAATTATTCTTGTTTAGTTATGATTTTTTCCACAACTAAAATATAAGTTAATGAGACTAAAATAGATGTTTCACTAAGCAGTTACAGTACATTTTCAGTCTGCTATTTTGGTACAGTCTTTTTGAGCAATCAAACAATTTAATGAACAAGTTAATGAACTTTATACAAAGTTCATGGTGGCAAACCTGCCAACCACGTTGTCCTTGTCAATGTTTATGTCCTGTTCAACACAGAGCAAAGTGAGGTTTGATTGTCCCGCCTCATCCATGCATGAATGCAAACAGCTCTGCAGCACAAACAACTGAGAGGTTTGGATAATCCTACAGGACTCCTTCACTGTTATTGTGCTGACTATGAGGTCAGATCACTGGCCAAGAGCTTAACAGCAGTCTGCATAATAACTTTTATTAACAAACTATTGTTGCCAGTATCTTGATCGATAATATATTTAACAATATATTTCAATCTTAAAGCCCAGTCCGGTCCAGTGTTGTTGCTGATGTTGACAGAGGTCAATCAGGCTTCACTGGGCACCTGTGGGTGTTAGCAGGTGACTGTGACCACCATGTGGCTGTAACCTTGACAGAAGTGAGGGGGTCACAGACCCTCACAGTACTAGAGACGGACTGCAGTCACTCCAGGGACACTCCAGTTTGAACACATCCCTATATCACACACACACACACACACACAAACACACACACACACACACACACACACACACACACACACACACACACACACACTCTCTCTTCTGTTATGTTTGGAATGAGCAGAGAAAGAATGGAGTCTTCTCACCTGCACTGTGTGACACTGAAGCCAGTATCTGTGACCATCATTCCTTCACTAAAGTCACTTCTAACTGCGGGGTGCGTCACAAAGGCCATGGACAGAGTGTCATTAATGTAGCCCTGCATGCAGCTGCAACAAGAGCACAAGACACACATGATGAGACGCGGTACATTCTGCTAGTGTGTCATCAGGTGTTGCTTCCAGCTGAAACATTACTGACTTTGTTTGAGTGCTTCCATTAACACAGGGTCCATAACGGTAACGGTAGACGAGGCGCGGGATAAAGTCTGATGAGACTCCAATCACCAGACCATTAGCAATCACCGCCAACACACCAATGACCTCCAACACCTTCGTCCACACACCTGCAGACAATACAATGCACTGTTAGAAAAATACAGTACACCTGTGAACAGAAGTCAGTACTGTGGAACACATGAAGCTGAGAGGGGGACAAGAAACAACAGGGCTGACTGATGCACCTGTCACCTTGTCTTTAATCCATCAACATTTGTCTAAATATTTTATACATCAAACTCAGTAAAGACTGGAAACAGATGACGAGTTCTAAAACAAAACAAGTGTGTATTGAGAGAGAAGAGGGGGATGTATACTTTATTAAGCCCTCTAGTATGAATTCAGGTTTCAGACAAATGTTGAGCACAGACATTCAAGGAGCACTTCAGACACTGCTTGACAAAAGACTTCTACCGTTTTTGTGTTTATATGTATTTAATGTGTTTATTACCTGTTTCAGAAAAGCACCACTGCTTGACATGTTGTGGGTTTGCTGCTATTATATATACCCGTCCTTCAATTAGTTTTTGGTATCTCAGTTGGCTCAGACTTCTAAAAACCACTGTTCTAATGAATTATTGAAATTACTCAGTGATGTGAAATTTATGATATAACAGCCAACTATACAGAGAAATCTTGACTCAGACACAGCTCACCGATGTCGTTGGTCTTCCTGGGAACCAGCCGCCGCTCCAGGCGGACCATCTTGATGGCGTCCAGACGGATCTCAAAGATGTTGTTGATGAGAGCCAGCAGGGGGGCGAGGGGGAACGCTGCCACAAATATTGTTGTGAAACTGAACTGAACCACTGGAGAGGATGGACAGTAAGTTAGTAATACAGATATGATTTCAAGCACTGATACAAAATATTCAGATTTACAATTTTTCCTGCTCAGTTGAAAAAAAACTGTAAGTACATTAAGCAAGTGATTAGAAATGTGTGTTGTTTACATACAGCTGCTGTGTTAAGTTAGATGGTGAAGGTGACACATTAAATTATATTCCTCTCCCAAACATCACAGAGAATCTAACATGGTCATTGCACATCAACACACTGGTAAAAAGCACAGACAAGGCTCTACTGCCCAAGGAAACTTAAGAATGCCAAATTCTGTAACCAAATTAAGATTTGTAGCATTATCGGTCCCCCATATGAAGATTTTAATTTGGCACAGCAGCTATGGGGCAAACAATACCAGCATGAGGTATGCCCAGCTCAGCTCAGGGGGCAGTCACATCCCCACTACACCTACAGGTATCAGGCCCAGCCAAGTGAGATAGCAGCTCTCTAAAGATGGACTGACAGGTTTAGAGATTAAAGGGATAGTTGGAATAGAAACAATTGATGATAATCTGGTACAAAGCGCTGTGGGTGTGCAGGGAAAGTACAGGTTTGAAAAACAGGACCTGTGCATTATTCTCTTAGGGATACCGCTCCTTAGACATTTAAGTTCAGCACACACTCTTCATTTTCCCAATTCTCAGTCAGGTACTGCAGTTAGAGTATATTGACTATAATAATACCTTACTGTGCGCAAACCGTAGTAATAACTAAATCTTAACTCTTGTGCTGACATAGTCAGGTGCTTCCTGGAAACAATCCTCTTTGAAGCTGGTGAATTGGGTTTTATGAGTATTGGTCAGGGGAAATGTGTGAACCTACCCATCTCCAGGAACTCATTGAACAGGCTGAAGGCATCAGTGTCAGCCAGATGGTAATTACGCAGCCAGTCCCGAAGTTTGCAGATATCACACGGTTCAACTTGTCCCTGTTCATCACGGCAGGTCTTCCTATAACAGTAGCCACACTTCCTCTGCAGCTTTTTTGCAGTGTTTCTGCTGAAGCAGCTCTTCAACCAACTGGAAAACAGAACATGTTTACATCTTCAACATGTTTACACAACTTGTTTTCTGATGAGGTCTAGTTTGACAGTTGTGAACAGGCATCACCTCCCGCTGCCCTTCAGGAAATTAAAAACACAGCACACTCACGGCACAGTGAACTCAAAGATGTTGTTGAGAGTCTGTTTGAGCAGCATGATAACAGCCATCTGGATGAAGAGGTCTGTCAGACAACCACTGGGATGGCACTGCAAGACAAGCAGAATACATCTGAGGGTTTGTACTGTGGAGCAGATATGCTGTATAACTGGCTAAAAATTCAGTGAATCTCTCACCTCCTCAAGTCTCCATCCAGCAATACGCACATAGTTCCCTGGATGGCCGTTTATCCTGCAACACAAAACATTAGTTTTTTTCAAATTTACCAAACCGAACCAAAAACTAAACCAATCAATTTTAGTGACCCAAAGATATTGTATGGAGAGCCATCCCTGTCTATCAATCTGTCATACCTGCCCACCCAGTGCTGACTTCGCCCATCACTCATTGCACGTGACCAGAGTCTGTGCAACACACTGCCGGAGCTGTGGCAGAGTGAGCTCATTGTTTACGGATAAGAATGGTAGAGAAAGTGCAGCCACACATTTCATTACCAGCTGTACCTACAGCAGCTTGCACTGTCAGATAAAGCAAGAAAAGAAGGACCGAACTCGAGAAGGCTACAAAAAAAAAATAAGTTGAATAGCTGAAGAAGTGAAACAAGAGTCAACATTGGAGTGGTTTCCAACTGACAACTGATCAGGTCAAAGTATTAAAATGGACGCCATGGTACCTGTGTCTTTACTATGTATCATTACTCTGCATTATGTCGTCAACAAGCAAACATTAGCTCCTTGTGTTGCTGTTGTATGTATTAGCCCAACATTTACATTGTTAGTATCATTAACTTGTAGATAATGTTAGCTAGCTAGCTAGCATAGACTAACGCCATTTAAAACATTTTAATGTAACGTTACTGTTTACACGCAGGCCAACATTTACACGTACTGTGGAGCTAATTCATATAGCATCCTGTGAACTCTAATTCTGCTACTTAATGAAAACATAAAATTCTTTTAATTTCACATGTGTAAATGTTTTAAATATTATTGCTCCTCTTAAGCTTAGAAATCCCAAATTGACATCTTAACTTGGACTTAAAGATGAAATTCATTAACTTAAGATGACATTTCCGCAAGGGAGCATGCAAATGGTGGAATACAAAGCTCAAAGCACAAAGGATCTCATGAAAAACAGCAATTTAGAAGTCAAAACTGTGAATCTTCAAATTATTTTTTTGGCTCTTTTAGCTTAACATAAATATGACTCCAGGCTCCTCTTCAGTATTATCAGTAACAACACAAACAAACAAAATTTTTATTTCATCCGTCAATATATTTCCTTTATTTTTCTTGAATCAGGTCCAAGATGTTAGGAACACGATTATCACTGCCTGATCTTTGAAACAAACAGAATGTTCCCTGCTTACTGTCATAGTTAACTAATATCATAACTACAATGAAAGCATCTTCCTGTTCTCTGGACTTCAGCCCAACTCATTTCCTTTTTAGTATTCCAAAGAAGTATTCCATTTATTCTCCCCATTTGTTTTATCCATTATAATCTCTTCAATTTTATTTGTCTGTTTGTGTCTGAATATTTTAAAACTACTATAAAAAAGCCATCACCGGATCCTTCTTTTTAAAATAACTTCCACCCAATATCCAAACTTCCTTTCCTAGCCAAGGTCCTGGATAAAAATAGTTGATTGTGATGTTATCAGCTAGTTTAAATCAGCTCTTAAATCAGAGTTTACTAGTGTCCCCAACACAGATTTATGAGATATTGTGTGAATGGTTTTTTGTCGTGTTTCTTAAGTGTAAATCTGTGAGAATATATGTGTGAACTAACAGGTCCTGTCTAATTTTAAATTTCATGAGTGATGAAACATTTAAAATCAAACCTTGCTTGTCTTAAGGTTTCCACTGCTTTTATCTCCATTAAAGTTTCTTGGGAGAGTTTATTCCTTTATCTGAGATGAGGATGTATTGGTAGACAGTTGCAAACACCGTGACAGTGATTTGAGATTTTAAAATTCATCTGACCTGACAAGACAAACATATTTCCTCCAGACAAAAACACTACAGACATAAAGACAAGACCAACAAGCCGGTAGTTATAGACAGACAGACAAAACGAGTACCTGCCCAGGAAGAAGGCCACATAGAAAAGTGATGAGAAGAGAGTGAAGAACTGGAATGTGAACATCTTGACTGTGAAGCTTCTCTCTGTGGCAGCAAATGAGTTGGTCTTCTCTGAACACACAGACACACACAAAGCATATGCAAATGTATTAATGTACTGGTGCAAAATATGTATGCAAATGTATTGGGAAATGAATTTTTATCTGTTAATGAAATCATTTTCATATCATTTAAATGAACTTTTAAATGAACATGAAAACAGCATATTTCTATATTCTTATATAGCGTCTATATCTTTGTATATTGTTACCTGTGCTACTTTGTTCTCACCTAATTCACACAGCTTGATGGACACCCATCTGTTTACCTACAGGTGGAGTTTAAAGAAAGACAGGACATATTTTACAGCTATCACACTGTTAGCAGGTAACTTTGTGAGAGAAGGAATCTGTGTTCACAGGTTTGTTTGTTCTCATATAGCAGCTGCTTTCCACGACACTCCAGCGTTGGCAAATTTAAACTAAACTTTAAACTTTGGTGCATTTGCATACAAAATTGATAGTACAATGATTAAAAGTGAGGCGTGAGGGCTTTTCACACTGACAGCACGGTGCTGTTAGCCCCAGGTGAGGTGAGGAAAGTATCCAGACAGGCCCATTCCAAAGTAGGCTAACCCCAACTTTAGCCTCTGGCTACCAAGTCCTGACTTTGTGGGGTTATCCTCAGAAAATCAACGTAGCATGGAGCTAAGAGGTGCCAGTAGCCCCACTCACACTGCCGTTTGAATGCGGGGATCCCGCGCCAAATCTTCGCCTCCTCCTCTGTGTGAAAGTCTCACAGGTGGTGAGGGGTGAAATTTCGCTCTGGCGCTGATCCACCTCTGGAGGTAGTATCAGAGGCGCAGTACTGGCAAACCGAACCAGTGTGAATGGATAAGCGGGCGGCAGAGAAAGAGAAATGCCCCACAAAGCAACGTTACATGACCAAACAAAAGTAACGTAGTAACTGTCTTTGGCAACTTATGAGGAAAAAAATACCGCAGATATACGTGGAGAAGTGTCTGTCCTCCTGTCTGTCCTCCTGTCTGTCCTCCTGTCTGTCGTCGTGTCTGTCCTACTGACTCTTCCTCACATTTCTGCCCGAAAAACAGCGTCCATCACCGGCAAAAAACTTTAACTCACCGAGTGTTTATGTTGAAAAAATTCATTGCGACAGTCAGTCCTCCAGACCGAGACTTCTGTTTCCCCCAGAAAACAGCCTCTGTCCCGCGAGTGAGAGAGTCAGATAGCTTCAAGTTTACTGATGGCGATTATGTAATTATGTAATTTAGAGCGAAAAACGTAACTTTGTCTTTTTCCAGAATGTTTGGTGGGTTAGGATCTCAATCACAACACATTATAACAGCATCAATATAATTAGTCTGCGGGTTCATGTTTAGATTAACAGGATGACACCGTGGAGACACCTTGAAAACAGACGTCATCATCATGACGTGTGCCATCACGCCTCTTTAGGAGCCGCAGTGCCGGCTTTCTGTGTGAATTACACAGCTGTTTGTCTTAACGCCGGTGTTGCTTCGCTCTGTGTGAACGAACAACGGCAGAGAATTGGCGAACCGTCACTGGGCCAATAATACGGTGTCTCTGTGTGAAAAGGAGCTAAAGCAAACACAACTAGTAAGAGTAGTAGTAACACAACTTTCTAGAATGTTAAGCTTAGCATCAAAGCATTTGTGTGCCAAAGATAGCCATGCAGTGTGAAAAGCCCTATCAAGAGGTGCTTCCAATGTTTTGCTCACAAAATGTCATTATCCTGGCAGTTTCTGTGAAGAGCAGTCATGATTCCAGCGCCAGGGGCTAATATGTACTTCCTGTTTATAATGGCATGGATGTGCCAAATGTACATGAATGGCCATATGATGTGTATTTTGAGATGTGTTGATGTCATGGTGAGTCAGAGGGTTAAGAGGATTAAGAACAGGTGACTGAGTAGCACTGCCCAGGGCATCTGTTGACCATCCTGCATGACAAATTTGAAAGTTCATAGCCTAAATAACTTTATAGTGTATGTACTATTTTTGTGTAGCACACTCATGTGCATTGTGTTGTATAATGAAGAATCACCTTGAATCTCAGATTTGTATCACATCACAGGGTTAAAAAAAAGTCAGCCAATTCCAAGTCACAGAAAACTGCTATGAATACATAACAAAACAGAAACAACCCTAATTTGAAAAGGGGTTGTTTTTTTTGTTCCTGTTTTTCACAATTGTTGACACTGTGTGAATGCAGCATGAAGGTCAGGATAGAGGTAAACATACCCGGGTCATGATCTGAATGGTAAAGTAGTGCAGCACAGCTCCAAGCATCACAGCCACAGTGTTGGCGTGGTCAGTTATAAACTCCCATTTGCCCTCAGACATCAAGGGGGCAGCCACCACTCGAAACACTACCAGGGCATGAGCAAGACCGATGATCAGCATCAACTGTAAGACAAACAAACATCACAACATATTACATTTCTTCCTGCAACTGATTATGCACACACCCTCAGTTTCAATCCAACCATATATTACCAGCAATGACAACATTGCTGGAATTGTTTTCACCTTATGAGTCTGTCCCTGTGTGTGATCACAGCAACATGTGGCCCTGGAGACACTTTCATGTTCGTCTTCCAGGTGTTTATATGTTTGTCTGTCTGTCAATACGCAGTCTTTTTTCAACAGATAGCTTCACAAGAGATGCTATCAGAGACTATATTATCATCATACAGACCGTATGTATGTGTATGTGTGTGTGTGTATGTGTGTGTGTGTCTTACCATGAGTGTAACCAAAATTAGGACCATTGTGCTGCGCAGATAGGAGTGTCTAAACTGTTTTGGTTTACAGTTTGGATCATTGACTATTTCCAGAATCAGTTCCTCCTGTCAACACATACAAAGAGTCAACATTAAAGGTAAACTACAAGTGCTTTATCATGAGATGCACCAAGCAAAGGGGACTTCTTCAGAAAAGGACATTCTCTGAAAAAAATAGCTGGTTTTCACAGTTGGTTGGTTGTAACAGTTAATATGACTAAGAAATCAGCTTCTGCAATAGACTAATAAAGACCATTAGGTGCGGATTAAAGCCCCCCGAAAGCCAGTAAATAGACCTCTTCAAAAGGTAAGCAGATTCTTCAAAGGTCAAGAATGATGGCACCAATGTGAGCTCATTGTGATGTAAACATAATAAACATATAATAAATGATAAAACAATCTGTTCATGTAAAGGAATGTAAATGAAAATCATAATTTAGAAATAAGAAAACTTGCCAGTGCCTTTGGCTATCAGGCTTCTCTGTTGATGAACCATCTTCCAGTCTAGTTCTGGGAGGCATACACCCTCTCTATGTTTAAGAATAGACGTATAAGAATAGGCTCTGTAAGGACTGTACATACCCTGAACACTCCCTAATCGAACCGCTGCCTTCAGGTAGATGGTTCAGGACAATTAAATCCACCACCAACAGCCTCCAACCACAGTTCTACACATTTACCTCTTATATTTTCATACTGTTTTTCTTTTTCATTTTCCTTTTTCTTTTTTTACTGTATATATGCATATATATTTACTACATATATATTATTTGGTATATTTATCTTTCTTACTTTGCACTATTTGTTTCTACCGACCTGAGTAGAAAGCCTCACAATCTCATTGTACATGTGTATAGTGAAAATAAAGGAATATCTTTTTCTATTCTATCCTTTTCTATTCTATTATATTCTACTCTATTCTAGCTGGGGCTTGCATGGCTAGCCCCTAGTTATGCTGCTAGAGGTCAGACTTCCCATGACATACTGAGCTCCTCACTTCTTCTATGCCTCTCCATTTGCACACATTCCTGTGCAAATAACTTCTAACTTGCAGTGTGTCTCAAGCTTCTACTACTATTACTCATTATTATCATTATTGCAGTAGTTGCTACTACCATTATCATTTGTCAGATATCTGTTATTAGAGCTGTTATTATTCTTATTGTTTTTGTGTGGATATCTGTGTCTCTGTCTCACTCTCTTCCTGTCTCTGTCATCCCAACTCTTCAATGCAGATGGCTGCCTGGCATAACCTATTCACCACTACGCTGCAGTGTGAGCATCCCAGTCAGCTTACCAGTGATTCAGTACCTGGTACAGTTGCCTGAAGTTCAGCTGGTCCACCAGTGACTTAGTGAAAAGACATATCTGTATTTTTTTTGTCTTGCCCTGTTCCTGCTGAGTGTTTTTATTCCAGGTATTCTGTGGATCCTAACACAGAGCGTTACAGTGTTAGCCTGTGGAGGCTAGCACTGTAACGTTCTGTGTAATTTGCCATACATACAGTTGTACATTCAGCTTACATGAATTGACTCCCTAAGCATTTGTAGCACTCCACCATCATTTTTATTGTCTTATTTGTGTACAGCATAAAGAGACTACAGCTTGCATCATATTTCACAACCCCATGTTGTAGAATGATGCAAAAAATTGGAACTTTGAAGCTAATGGTTTAGGGTTCAAGTTCATGATTCAAATGACACTTTCTGAAAACAATGTTCCACTGAGCTCAGTTTGACACCAGAAAGGAAACTGAACAAGAGAGATTTCTTGTTCTTCCGCGTCACTGTATTGTATGGATGTCATTTTTGACACAGAACTAAACACTACAGATGATTACACAGGTTCTAGTCTCAGATGCAGTCTTGTGTTAAGTCAAAGATCAAATACAGTATGATCTGTGGGTTTGGACAGAAAGCAGTACCTCCTCCTCACACCAGTCGTACACCTTCCACTGAGAGACGTGTCTGGCTCTGTGTCTCTTCCACAGCTCCAGGAACAGAGTGGCTGAAAAAACAGACAGGTACTCTGTATCACAACGGATCACATATATCCGATAAGACACAAAAATACATTGCATTAGATTAGACATCATGATACAGATCAAGTCAGACACTCACCCCAGATTGCCATGAACATAGCAAAAGCCACAGTGCCCTCATTGTCAAACAGATGGCTGACCTGTGTGGGTAAAAGACACATTTATCCCATCAAGAGGGAAGATCACACATCTGGTAGCACATTAACAGATACAATACATAACAGCAGGACCAGCTTTTCAAAAAAACCTAAATATGTTTGTGTCGGTAGTCTTAATTATCTTCATCATGACTTAAATACAACAATTGTTATTTGGTGGCTGGTAAAGCCCATGTTATTCAGTTACTACAAATATTTACATGTGTAATGTCACATTTACAGAAGACCCATGGTGAATTCTTATTTAAACCACACTGTAAATGTTTTTGTTTTTGTGACAAATCATAATGTGCTCAACTTATTCCATCACAGACAAATGAGAGTTAAACTCAAGACTGGAACTCAAGATAAACAGCACATGCTCTCTACAGATATATGTAAACTTTTGACCACGAGTGTAGGTTCTTAATACAAACAAAACTCACTGCTATAGAAAATGTATCTTGAAGTAAACGTGTATGTAACACTGTGATTCTTCCCAGTGACAGCGGGGCAGAGTTGTTTTTGAAAGAGACACCATTGACCTTATTCCAAGACATTGTACTACTAGAATGATTTTGATGCTGTTATTCTAAGGTAAAATACGGTGAAATGTTGCCTGAATGTGATCCTTATTTGTGTCAGAACTAGTTTGTGTGATGCAATCCAAAGTAATGGATGAAGTCCTGAATTAAATTCACAGTTTAATGTGAGCTGCCAGCAGAGGATGAAAGAAATCTGATGAACAGAGTAAAGACACGGAGGAGAGTTCACCTTAGCGTAGGTGCATGTTTCTGACAACTGCCACACTTTACATCTCTTATCACATCGAGGACACATGGTGATGTTGGAATTACACACTTCATGACTGAGGACACAAATAGAAAAAAAAAGATTAAAGCATTGATGGAAATAAAAGCTACATCAAAGTGTGAGAGTTCTTGATGCTGCGTTTCTGCACAAACATGATTAACAGGAGAGATGTAGCTATTCAGCGCTCTTCTGTCCTGCCAGAAGCTTGTGGATTGCCATCGAAAGCGAGGTGAAAATATCCAAGTGACATTTAACCAAATATTAGGATCACTGTGTGTATATTTTTGACCCAGCAGATTTGGTCACATTTTCAGAAGACCCGTTATAAATTCATAATGGAACCATGCTTCATGAGGAATATATTTAAAAATCCCCCACTGGCACCTGTGGGTGGTCTTGAGTTCCTCCTCCCTCACCCAACGCTTGAGGGTCCTGCACAGTGTCTTAGCTGTTCCTAGGACTATACTCTTGTGAACAGAGATCTCAGATGATATTTCTGGAAACTACTGGAGCCAGTCTCCCAGTTTCAGGGTCACAGCACAGCTCCTACTAGCACGGGGATCCCTGTTGCCTTCCCTCTCCACATTTTCTCCAGCTCTTCATTCAGCACTTCTCGGGTTTCTATTTCTGTCTTCAAATAATCTTTGCTCTGTGTTGAATTGAATATGAATTTGACACTACAATTGGCTCTACAAAACCTCTCCATCAGTCTATCTTTCTCTTTTTCTTCTCTTTTCCCAGGAGAGTTCAGTACATGGAAACATTTGAAGTACATGAAACGTGGAGAGTGTGTGACGACATGCAGCAAAGAGCCATGTTTGAATCAAACCTGGGACACTGCTCAGATCTCAGTCGCATGGGTCATCCACAAATTGACTCATCTTCATGAGAAATATATTAATACAAAGGACCTGTGGTTTAGATCATTATGTTACTTCCACAACTTACATGAGAAGGTTGGTGTTGAAAAAGGCGAGTCCATACAGAAACACTACAACACCCAGGATAGCAGCTGGAACAAGCAGCTTGGTGTACCAGCCCAGCCACAGGTAGTAAAGAGCCACCTTCTCTCCAAAGTAGCACCTGTAGAACAGAGAAGAAACACAGGGGCAGACATGGACTTTAAGTTCTAGTTCTGAGAGCTTCTGACCAAGTCAGAGTGTCTGATGTCAGCAGAGAGGTTATTCCAGAGGAAGGGGACATGATAGAAAGTTATTTTTAATGTGGAAGACGGACAAGCCCTGTATTATAAAGGCATAATGCACAACATGGTATAGATAAAAGATAAGATAAACATACAAACACAAGTTAACGGCCAAGAAGAGGGTCCTGAGGTAATTCAACATTTCACATCGGAAAAATACTGATTTATTATTATCATAAGTGCCTGTGCCTGCTCGACTGCTTTGCCTCTGATTTGGCTGCTCGCAGCTTTCTTGAGAATTTAACTGTGAAAATACTTTTGGGTTTTTAGTGTTTGCTATGGCCAGCGGGGGGAAAAGGTGTAAAGCCTGTGGGGGTATAAAGCAGTCAAGGCCTGCACCCAACAATTATGTTTCTATCGGTTAATGTAATTATTATTTTTTCAATTAGTTGACTAACTAGTTGGTTAATTACAATTCATTCACTGAAAATAAATATCAAAAACTTTTCAAAATAATACACCATTATTTCATCTAATAATTTTAGCATCTTCATCTAATTTCCACTGGCCCAAAGAATCAGTGGTTTTGTTTTAGTGCTCGACTTGCAATACAAAATGGTTATGAGATGGATCCATTTCAACACTGGAGTCATATACATTTAAGATAAAATCTGAGACATGCATTTGTGCATCAGTGTGGAACAGGGGAAAAAGTGATTGATTTGTGAGTAAGAATTTGCAGATCATAACTGGTCTGTGGCATTAGTTACAACACTTTATTAGTCATAGGTGGTCTTTAAATTGAGAAGAAAATATATAACAGTTGAATCACAATGTTAGATATTAAGTGTTTTAAGAAATAATTCTCATATCTAAGACAACATCCCTGCCAAGCCAGGATCCTCATCAGTATGGTTTCAAAACCAACAGATCCAGAGATGATGACATTTCCACTGCCCTCTACTCAATCTTCACACACCTGGAGAGCAAGAACAGCTACATCAAAATGCTGTTTGTTGATTTCAGAACAGCATCAATTACAATCTAACCCATAAAACTAATTGGAAAAACCAATATATCTAAAATTGGATATTGTATTTCCCCTTAAACAGACCCTATGCAGCACAGACTGGCAAATCATACCTCCTCTACATTATTGCTCAACACCAGAATCTCCCACAACTGTGTTTTCACCCCCCTCCTGATCACAGTGTATACCAATGACTGCACTACCATGCATCAAGAGAACTTTATTGTTAAGTGTGCAGATGACACCACCACCACAAACAACAGTGAGAGTTCATATCAGGAAGAAATCAACAATCTTGCAGTGATGCACAGAGAACAATCTATTGCTCAATGTCAACAAACCAAGGAGCTGACTGTTGATTATAGACAGACAGAGGCAAAGACACATCCCTCCTGTCTACATCAGTGGAGCTGAGGTGGACCAGGTGAACAGTTTTAGGCTCCACGAAAATGACCATCACAGAGAACCTGTTATGGTCATCACACATCATCGCCCTGTTAAAAAGGCACAGATAAAAGGTCTACTTCCAAAGGACACTTAGGATGGCTTAGTTCTGGAGTGACATTCTTGGCAGCTTGTACAGAGGAGCAATAGAAAGCATCTTCACGGGAAATATCACAAACTGGCATGGTTTGTGCACAGCTCAGGACACAAATGCTCTGCAGTGGGTGATTAAGACTGTCATTGGCACCCATCTACAGAGCATCAGTGATTTTGGTGTAGTGAGATGGTTGTACAGAGCCCAAAGGATACTAAAAGACAACACCCACCCAAGCTACAGTCATCTGGAAAAATACAGTACAAGTACAGAAATATCTGCTGCCATAGAGACTCAATTCATCCTCCACAGTCCATTTTATGAAATAGATGGTTGGTTGTTTGTTTTTTCTTTGAATGCAGCACAAAGGACTCAAACTTGCGTTTAGTTTTCTTTTTAACTCTTATATGTAGATAAAAAATGTACCTTGTAACTATGGTGTGACTGTGTCTATGGACGTGTTGCAACTTCATTTACAATCAACCCAAAAATCGGTATGGTCCCTTAAAAAAGTTTGCTCTCGTCTAAATTGGGCAATGGTGATGGCCTCTAGGAACACCAAAGCAGCAATTGTAGCATGTGGTAACGCCATTATGCACTGCTATAGGTTATATATAGTGCCGTTTAAAGGACCTGATAATAGGTCACGCCTGTAGGTATTCTTACAATATTTCTTATTCATATAAATAACACTTTCATTAATAATATAATGCATACTGACAAAAACATTTTGTCCGCTGCCGTGGCGGATCATAGACGGACTAAACAAGGATCCGGTGGAATTTAGGGGTAGTCCTTTTTTGCCAAATCGCAAAATCAAACTAATCACACTGAAAAGAGTGCATGCTTTGGTGTTAAAATATGCTGAGCATGAACATGTCAACTACATCGGTCGGAAACTAGCAATGACACGCTGTTTTGCGCTGGGCACAAGATAGGGCGCTGAGTTTAATTATTGAGCTTACTTTCACAGCCACTGCTGCAATGACAAATGGCTGTAAGATACAGTTACAGAAAGACAGGCAGACAGTTAAATACCGATACAGTTACAGACACAGACAAACGGTTAAAGAAAGACTCAAACACAGAAACAAACACACAGACAGACAGATGTTACAGAGAGTAAGAAACTGACTTGACATCGTTGACTGGTTGTCCTGTAAACAGAGCCGACCATCGAGCCCACTTCTGCTTCAGCTGTTTTTGCTCTTTTCTCTGAGAATCATAGGAAAAATCAACATACAGACATTAGGTTTCTCTCTTGTAACACTTACCATTTTTTAGATCAAAATCACCACATTGTGTTTTCCACTAGTGCATACAACATCCAGCTGAGGACCAGGGGAGAGGGTGCTATTAAAAATAATTTAAAAATAAAAGAATACATAAACATCTTTCCAAGTGGTTATTTCTTATTTTAACATTTTAATTCTACCTAGTTCTCGACCTTATTTTCATGTTTACTCGCAAACGACTCATCTTGCTTTTCCATTCACCTCTCTTTCCCCTCCCATTACAGCCTCGCTGCACTGGCTTCCTGTAATATCCATATTATATTTTAAAATCCTTCTCCTCGCATATAAAGCCCTTAATGGCAGGCACCATCATATTTTAAAGAGCTAATAGTATCTTACCTCCACCACAACACTACACTCCAAAGAAAAAAGTTTTAAGAGTAGTCTTAAAACCGTCCTTTCTAATAAAGCTTGCAGAGGCCTTTAACTTGGCTGCCAAAGATCTGGGGCTGGGCGATTATGCTAAACATAATAATCACGATTATTTTGATTGATATTGAAATCACGATTAATAAACACGATTATTCACTGATTTCAAAAAAAGTATTTATTGAGCCACCAAAACTCAACTTTAAATATAACTTTTAGAAAAACAACCAGATAGATAAGTAACAAGTAAAAAAGTAAATGATAATAATATTTGTATGTTTGCGTGATGGCAACAGGTACCGCTTGTCCAAAGTGTTGACCAGTGTCTTGAAGCCTGGGTTGCTAACTGTACTGATAGGACACATGTCCTCAGCTAGCATGAACGTCACAGCCTCCGTTATCTCTCGCTGTCGCCGGGAGCCGGTGGGATATGGAGCGGCATTGTAAAGAGTGTCGTCAATGGAGGACTGTGTTGCACTTTTTGGGTCTTTTGCTCCTTCAGTACTTTGTCATAGACCACTTTATGGTTAAATAAATGTGTCATGTTGCCCTGGGGTGCAGACACGACGGTGTGACAGACTTTGCAAACAATCTCCTTCTGCTCAACGTCCGACGATTTGAAGCCAAAATGTCTCCAAATGACCGAAGTTGTCCTACCTTTCTTTTCAACTAAAGGCTCAGGCTGCTTTTCTGCCATGTTGTCAATCTCTCATTCCACAATTGATCCACACACTCACTGCTACAGGCGACACAGGTGCGTTCACTGTGCTTTTACAGCGCAGTAATTTGCATACACGACGCGCGGCGGCACGTTTATCGTTTTTCTTCGATTACAGTGTTTTCATGATCGTGAGAAGCCAAAATCGAAATGGCGATCACAATTTGATTAATCGCCCAGCCCTACAAAGATCTACCCCTGGTTTCCATTGGGTGCATGTCTATGAAGTTACATGTTTGGAGCTATTTTGCACCACCCTCCATGCGACTACATATCTGTGCTCCTCTTACCTCCCATCTCCATGCCTACCCACCTACCCCCTAATTAGGGTCACAGTTGAAACACTGAGTACAACTTCAAGACAGGCATCAGTAGGCCTAGATCTGTTCTTGTATTTTTTGAGGTTCATAGTCGAGTTTCTAACACAAATATGTGCTTCCCAAAAGGCACAATTCTTGACTCAACACTTTGGACAACTCTTGGAAGGTTAGAGGCAGTTCTCCTTTTCTTTGAGACAGTTTTGCTTTTCCTTGTGCCTCTCTGAATGTAATTTTAGCTCACTGGAAAGTGTCACAGTGTGCCTTAAAGTCAGCAAAATGCTCATCTACTTCTGCCATAAGTTTTCAATAGCAGAGGTATATTCATCACCACTGACTGCTGAGCCCTCTTACACAAGAGATCTGCATGCTGTGAACTGACAGGTTGTTTGCAGACAGTTTCCCACAATTTCAGTTTTGCGACGAAGGCTTTCACACTTTAGTAAGCCGCTGTGATGAGCTGACCAGGGCCCTGCAGCTTCAGGTTAAGGAATATTCAGCTCATGTGTAATGTCCATGTTTGGGAACATCCATTCTGCTCATAGACACTGGTTCAGATATACAGACGACACACGTCAAAATCAGAACATGGGAAGTGGAAGCCTTCAGGGTATCAGTATCAGTGCTGTGGACATTATATTAAGTTCACACAACAAGATGTCAGAGGAGACAGTCTGCCCTTCTTTGACTGTGCAGTGCACACTGAAGAAGTCAGAAGCCTCAAAATTGAGGTGTACAGAAAACCTACACAGATCAATACTTGCTGTTTGACTCTCATCACTAACTGGAGCTCAAGCTGGTGATCACAACCCTAAACCATCGAGCTGAGACTGTGCCCACTAAGTCAGAGGGGAAGGAGAAGGAACAGAGGCACATCAGGGGATCAATTAAACCTGTGGTACCCAAACTGGACCTTTGTCAAAACCTCTAAAACATCCAGAGCAGACAGAGAGGAGGAGACGAGAAAACATAACATCATCGTCATTCCCGATATGTAATCAGACAAAGATGAACTCACCTCATGAAGGCAGAACATGGTTTCAAACACATCCTTCTTCAACAGTTCTTCCAGGTTTTCTGATAGAACGAAACAGAACATACATATTACAACTTGTATATAATATCTGGCTGACACTTATCTTACAAGTGTATCCCTTTTCCCAATTCCACTGATACCTACCTCAGAATGTACTGACAATTACCTCAACATATATTTAATTATAATATTCTACTATTGTACAGTAAACAGCTAATAATGGCTGGTAATTTCTTTAATTTGCAGGAAGCTTGCAATGGAATTCTGCTTAACTTCTGCTGATTGTGACATTTTAATTAGTTTCTGTTCAAAGCCCCGTTTCCACCAAGAAGTCCCATTCAGTTCAGTTCAGGTCGGTACGCATTGGAACAGTTATATTTGCGTTGTCAACAGTTGTACCCTTCTGTTGAGGTACTTAGCACACTGTATGTGATTGGTCAGTCCAGAAAAACAGAACTGTCTTTTCACCTGCGCCCTGATGTATAATTTCTTGTTGTATTTATTTCTTGGCAACAATACATGTTAATGAGTTAGCATTTATTTATTTGTTGTTAGTTGTTATACTGTATTACTTTGTCTTTTTGGTGGACAGTACAAAGAGGGGGAGATGAGGATAGAGAGAGAGAAAAGGAGAGAGAACAAGATGAAACAGGTAAGAACATGAACAGGTAGTCAAGAAGGCCATAATAATAAGCATCTTTTTGGCCACAGTAATTGCATTTGCCCATATTTACGTACTCAATCTTTTAAAACTGCTCTGTCCCACTGCACATTGACAGGTTATAATGTAGGCCTACATTTGCTGTATTTACCCCAGAAAGTGGCCCACTGGGCTTGTTTGCTTTATGTATTATGTATACTTATAAAGTTTTATAACTACTTCCTTAAAAAACGTTTGTATGTAAGTAAAGAGGGAGAGAGCAGGATGGAGAGAGGACAAGAGCAGGATGGAGTGACTTTGTAATCTCTCTTTAAATATGTATGTCATTTATATCAGGACAAAGAGAAGAGCAGGGAGAGTGTTTTGAAGTTGAGCAGACCAGAGAGGTGCACGAAGAAGCACAGATAGAGGAGCAAGCAGAAGCATCTGTGTCTGCTGCAGATGCAGCTTTTGATTTAGGGGATAAGGACACTGGTCCTAACCAACTGAAGCTGCCTCAGTACCCCCAAGATCAGTTTGGCACACAAAAGAGAGCCTTTCAGCCTAAGTGGTTCCAGAGTTTTAATTGGCTGAAATACTCTGTGAGAAGAAATGCTGCATTCTGCTTTGCGTGTAGGTTGTTTGGCAAAAAATTAAAACAGGAGGAATTTGTGAATGGTGGGATAAAAAATTGGAAACATGCACTGAACTTGTTTCACAAACATGAAACCACAAAATGCCACAAAGACAGTATAGTCTGCTGGTATAGCTATAAAGCAAGCAAAACAAAAGGCAGTGTTGTTCAGCAAATAGAGTCTGCAAGTTTCAGTAAAATAAATGAGAGGAGGGAGTACTTGAAACGTGTCGTTGAAGTGACACATATAGTGGGGAAACAGGGTATTCCATTTAGGGGTCACGATGAATCACCTGAGAGCAACAACAGAGGGAATTTCTCGGCGTGCATGGAGCTCCTAAAAAAGTTTGACCCTTTCTTAAAGAGCTACACTCCTCCAGCAATCACAACCTACCTTTCATCTGATAGTCAGAATGAAATGATACAGTGCTGTTCACATAGAGTCAAACATGTATGCTATTATGGCTGACGAGGCCAGAGACAGAAAGACAGAGCAGCTGTCACTCTGTGTGAGATATGTTTCTGATGGTGCTCTTGGGGAAAGGCTCCTAGCCCTTACAGACTTGACTCATTTTGATGCTGCATCAATATGTACTGCTATCGAGAATCAATTGTTAGTGCATGATATTGATGACTTGAGATGTGTGGCACAGACTTATGATGGGGCAGCTGTCATGAGTGGGGCAGTGGGGGGCGTACAAGCCCATTTTCAAAAGAAGCACCCTGAAGCCATGTATGTGCATTGTTATGCACATGAACTGAATCTTGTGTTATGTCACACATGCAGAGCAGTGTCTGAGGCCAAAGATTTTATTGACATGCTGGCAAATGTATACACTTTCTTTAATTCTTCTCTTGTGAACCACCACAAGTTTGAAGAAACCCCCAAAAAATCTAGGGCTGCAGCCAACTGAACTTGTACAGTTATCCAACACACGCTGGGCATGTCAACTGCGTTCTGTGAACGCAGTACTTGCCAACTTCCCTGCAATCATTGAGTGTCTCTCTACCATTAACACACCCCCTGCAGTGGAAGTGAAAGCAAAACTCTGTACATTCTCATCAGTCTATTTGCTGTTTGTTTTCCAGCCTCTACTCTCAGTATCAGCAGGTTTACATAGATACTTACAAAAGGAGACCACTGATCTTGCCCAAGAAGTAGCATACAAAGATGCAGTGACTGATTCTCTCAAGGAGAAGCTGCCACAGCTGCTGATCTGCATGCCAAGGCTATGGCCTTATGTGAGGCAAACCACTTATCAGACTTCCTCTAGCCAGAGGCGGAAGACAAAAGTAATGCAAGACTTTGTTGTTGAGTCTTCTTGTGGGGCAGGTAGTGAGGTTAGTCATTCCTTAAGGTTAGAAGACCTGAAACAAAAGTTGTTCTTTCCTTGTCTAGACAGAATGTTGTCTGAAATTCAGAAAAGGTTTTCTGAAGTTGATCAGGAATTGCTGGATGGGATTATGGCATGCTGTCCAACATCTGAACTTCACTTCACTATCACATTGACCTCAAATCAGAAGAGGTGGTGATAGCTAGAAACTACTTGAGACGCAGGAGAGAGGGTGGTGGTGCTGCTGAGAACATGCAGACAGTATATAACCTGCTAGATGCAGATATGTTCCCCTCACTCAAAGCAACTATTCAGGCTGCAATGACCATACCGGTCAGCAGCTGCAGTTGTGAAAGGTCCTTCAGTGCTTTAAGGCGTCTCCATACCTGGCTCAGAAGGACCATGGCGCAAAAGACACTCCATCACCTGGCAGTGATGTCTGTTGAGAGTGAGGTTCTTGGGAACATAGATCCTGAAATGGTGATTGATAGATTTGCCTCCATGAAGGTGAGGCGACATAGTTTAGTCCTCCCGAAATAGAAGTCTCGTAGGGTTACTAAGAAAGTATGAGGCTACATACTGTACAAACTGAACAAACTGATCTTAAAGAATAACACAGTTTATATTTTTTTCTTTGTTTATATGTGGCGGACCCTGCCACTTTTCTAGCTTCAAACGGTGGTCTGGGATCTTATTTTCCTCTGAGAGCAGCTGGTTTATTCACTGATGGAAACAGTTCATATTATTACCTCATTAATATTGTACATATTGAAGTGTGAATTTCTCCTTCAAATCTACATAGTGCCCCTTTAAAGCTGAAGTTCTTTTAAAGATGTTTTTGAAGTATGAGTGCTTTTCCACTGAATAACTCATCAGTAAGTACGACTGTTTAATTTTGTCAGGCCTTATACATATTTGTAACCATCTGAACTGCCTTGGTAAAGACCTGAGACGAATAAAAACATTGTTCCACATAATCAGCCTCTTAATTCCTTGTCAAGAGCGGATGTCAGCTGCTTCCTGGGGGCTGAGCCCCCCCAAAGGTCAGATCCTAGAATCGCCCCTGGGGTATACCCTGAAGCTAGCCAGTAACAATCCCATCTACATTCAAGATTGCTATCCACAGTGGAATCACACAGCAGATCTGGCATTTAGGTAAAGTTACTATACCAAAAGTGCATTGCTGGTAATGCAGCTTAACTTCCTCTTACCAGAAATTGGTAAAAATGTAAATGGCTAAAAATGTACTTTAATTTGCCTCCACTCCTGCAGACTACTTTGGAACAATTTTCCCCCAATTAGCCACCATAAATTGTCAATTATCGACAAATACAACTTCATAATCAAGAATCAATTGACTAAATTCCCATTAGAATGGTTTAATTCCTTAAAGGTGTGGAAGGTGATTTTAGAGAAGGACAGAGATTGTTGAATCTCATTTCCAAGTTGTCAAAAATAAATCTGCATCTGTATTTCTGTGAATCTGTGAACATGTGAATGAGACTCAACAATCAACTATCTTTCTCCAGAATCCCCTTCCCTAACTTTAATTGCTTATTTAGGCCTAATAATAATAATATCTTTCCACCACTCGTAGTTAAATGTTAAATGTCACTCTTTTCATATTTTTAACAGAAGAAAATGTTAAATAAAGCTGCAACAACTCAATTAAATTTAGTGGCCTGCTGTATGGAAATGGAACAGAGACTAGCTCGAAATGAAAACGGTATGATTAGCAAAGATTAAGCAAAACCTGTTTAGAAGTTTCCTAGAAATGTATTAAATAGCTATAGCTATGTTGGAAAATAGAGATGATGTTTTAGGTAATTGTTGTGGTAATTTGGGGTTATTTCAAATGAATATGTTGCTTAGAAATTACCACCAACTTTCCATACAATTTCCAGACCTGTAAAGTCTTACCCATATCTGTTATATTGATAATCAATCTTAAATATGAATAAAATGTTTGTGTGGATGATACACTATCATGTTTACAGTATGCTTGCTGAAAGGCCCCAAATGACACCTTTTATTGAAATAACCACACTCACCTCCTGTGTTGATATATGTCTGATGAAGGATGAAACTGACTATTCGGATCCTGAAGAAAAACAATAAAAGTTTAAATGTAAAGTGAAGTGAAGAAATTGCATCTGCATGATCAGAATGAGCAGGTTTACATAATATGATATATTCTGACTGTACATGTGTCAGTATACACCATTCACATACACCCCGCATCCTGAATTCAGTCAGCCCATCTGTCTCTGAATATAAAGTTCTGCTCCCCTTACAGCCAGGGCACACTTCATTTTCCTTATACAGAAAGGAATAAAAACACCATAATAAAAAAAATGTGTTAAAAAAGTAAATGAACTATTGAATCAGAAAATCTCCCTCCAGTAGATGTGATTAATCCAGCATTGAAAAGTAATACCAGAGTTTGTTAATCCTGTGTGTCACAGCCTCCTTTACATCTATTTTTTAGCAAATGTTTATTTTTTATCTTGAACTGCATTGCAGTAAAAAGTCTCTTCACATCAGTTTCAATTTGGGTGAATTGTTCTTAATGTAAGTGCTGAATTGTATGTTGAATGTAATGGAATGTAGGCAACTGGGCTTGTTTCAGTTTCTTGAGATTACAGATATTGTCTGGACCCTGAGGCTGGTGATACGGATGAAAATGTTATTGTGATTAACATGCCAGTTGAGATTGATAATTATCATGAAAAAGTCTCTTGTTCAAAGACAACATTAAATTATGCATCAAATCCTGCTCAAGTAGCATGCTCAATTTGCACATTGCAGGACATCCAATGTTAGCAAATTAACTGAAACACATTGTGCTACATCTTTTATGCTGATTGATTTAAAAAGAAAACAAATGTATATTATTTACTTTGATTGAATAGTTTTTGGATGCAGTTTGGTGCAAGCAATCTGCACACACAGCAACTGTGCCACAGCAGGCTAGTTTTTGTTTCATTCTAGCCAGCTTGTGGTAAAACCTTGTCTCCAGATACTGTGTAAAGAGAAGGACTGATCTGGTGGATTTATGCTGCTTGAGGTAGAAAAAAATAAGTGCCCCTTACTTACATATTGGCACACTTCACAGGGACCATCTGGAGTATGATGGCACATACTGATGGTTCTGGTGGATAGATTGACTTTTTTTATTTCAGAAACCATCAGCTGGCCCATCAGAGTAACTGCTGTGATTGCTCCATGTGAAAGATTAAATTTCTCCTGAAACAGCACATTCCACTTTCCTGGAACTACCTGTACAGGTAACATCTGATCACTGTGGTGCATGTGTGTACATACTTCGTGTGTGTATACTGTATACAGGATGTGTATGTGTGTTACCTGGTAGCCTGGGTGACGGTACCCCTCACATCGCCACACCAGTTACAGGAGTCGGAGACTTTGAGCAGGTACTGGTAGTCTTCAAACATCTCACGAGGAGCACGAATGCCGAAAAACACCTTGTCATCATGGATGATCTCCTAACACAAACATTAATGTTAATAATCATTTCCTCTATATTACATCATGTGTTAAGGATGTGTGGGGAAAATGAGTGACAGTAAAGGAAGCAGACTCACAGTGACTGAGACATTTTTCATTTCCAGCTGCTGGATGAAAGCTCTCTGTCTCTGAGCCTTCTGGTCTGTGTCATCATCCACCTTGGTGGCCACCAGTACATAGTCAAATGTCCTCTGGACGGGCTGTTCAAACACACCCCCAACCCCCCAGACCAAGTGAAATATTTACATTGTTATATTGTTAAGCAGCTCAAAATAAGCAATATATTCAGATAAACCCAGCTAAATCAATAAGCTATCCAAGGTGTTTAAACCCCGGCTGTCCACGATGACCTGAACTATCTCTCAGACAATCTCTGTTTGCCCGATTAGATTAGTTCTGTCTGTCGTTTTCGGGGCACCACCTCCGAAGAGGAAAAATCTAATCAAATCTTTAATTTCTTATGTTATCAGTCATATATCTAAGTGTAATTTCTCTATTAAATGTATTAACTTTAAGTGGCGCCGTTTAGCTCAGCTGGTAGAGCAGTGTCACATGTACAGAGGCTTTGTCCTCGCTGCAGCTGCCCCGGGTTCAAGTCCCGGCCTGGGGCCCTTTGTGGCACGTCACTCCCCCTCTCACTCATCCCGTTTCCTGTCATCTCTTGAGCTGTTCTATCAATAAAGCCATATAAAGCCCCCCAAAAATGTATTAACTTTAATAGCACCAATTCACAACAAAAGTCATCTCATGCCACTTTCCAAATAGAGCCAGTCTAGACCATACTCCTTGATTGATTTATTTACACGGATCCAACATTTCCCCCATGAGGAAGCACTTGGTGACAGTGGTGGGCGGTCATCTGCATCGACTGGTTTGGTTGGTTTAATAACACTAAAAGTGTAAAGATGGAGTCAACATGAGTTGTCTGAATTCTGTCCTAAGAAGCAGATTTGGGTAACAACACCTCTTCTGAGTAACACCTGTTTAGGTGCTGTGACCATCAATGTAGAGCCGTATTTCAGATTCTGTGTCTTTAAGGTTTTAAGGATCAAACTGAAACCTACATCAGGTCCTATTGTTGAGAGTTACAGCAGTGATAAAACAATAGGAAATACAGAAGTCCAGTTATGTTAGACATCTTCGTATTCTTTCAATTACCAAGATACAGCCTGCAAATGAGAGCGCTGACAGGTTCAATGTTTGTTGAACAGTAAGTTTCAAGATAAAACCTGGTATCTTTTTCTCTGGTGTCTCACAACACACAGGTTAGTCTATTCAGCAAAGAGTCAATGGAATCTTTCCATATCGGCAGATATTCTCTCGTTTGCATGTTACAGATAGGTTTGTCCAAATTTACCTTGGCAACGTATAAAAAGTTTGAATAAGAGGAGGAGTGAGAAATGGATTCTTACCGTTGATGGAAGTAAAGGCTCAGTGCTGTGACCATCCTTCTGTGTGGCCGACATCTCAATGTTTTCCTTTAACACACACACACACACACACACACACACACACACACACACACACACACACACACACACACAGTTGAGGTTAGCATCACAACTTTTATTATTATTATTATTGTTATTATTCATTATTATGATAATCATGATTGTCACACAATGATTACATCCTTTTAACAATAGGTGGCATAATCACAATTACTCTGTATTGGTAGATATGATGAATGTTTTACGCTGGGCCTATTATCAAACGTGAAATTTGGAGCATCACAACATCATGGCAACAGTGTTTGATGAACACGTGTCATTATTTAGCACCATCAAGGTCTTAAGACTTTGCTTACCACATGTGTTATTGCTCCTAGTGAGGAAAGTCTAAGAAAAGTTTTAGAGTTATGAAGATCCTTCTAAAGACAAAGCCTGGGTGTTTTGTTCTTTTACTGTCCCAGGAAAATGAAACGGCATCATCATTCCCTGTCGCAGGAACATCTGAGAAACTCAGGAGGATCTTAAATAAACATCATATCCCGGTTCAATTCAAACCTACCAACACACTGAGGCAGAAATGTGTGCAACCTAAGGACAAAACACCCAGGCATAGACAAATCAATTAACTTTATGCTGCTCAATGCAGCCTGGGATAGGTTTAGAAGAAGAAGAAGAAGAAGAAGAAGAAGAAGAAGAAGAAGAATTCTTCCCTGCAATGGTCGTTATGGCGATCATAAAACACACCATTGGTAAGTTCACTAAACTTGTGTTATACTGATGTGGTTTCACCTGGTCTGGTATGTCCAGATAGCTTATGATGGATAATGTTAGCAGATGGTAATACATTTTAGTTAAATATTGCTGCATAAAATACACTAATATCTTTGTTTGCATTATCTTTGTTAGCGTTCTGTTGCTTATCAATGTTGACAAAGATATTACACAAACTTTATGGCCTTTCATTATCTGAATTCCTGTTACACTGTGTTCAAGTATTTTCAACTCGGTCATCTCAGAGCGTTAGAGCAGTTTCACTTTTAATAGTAATAATTCTTGGTGATAGGGCCTTAAAATAATATCAAAATAATAACCTTTAAGCTATTATATATATATTGCGATATACGGTATATTTCTCAAAATATGTTTTCTTTTCTTTTCTTAGTTTTTTTACAAAACAGCTGTATATCAACATTAAATTAAAATTCAGATTCAGAGGCACGTTATTGTCATTCCCTTGAGTATTTTCATATACAACATGAAACAAAATACCTTTTCCACTTATTTCACAGTAACCATACAACAGCGATACATTTTCCAGCCTTACTCTAAATCGGTAACATTTGTCAGATTGACATCAAGCTCTGCTTTACCTCAAATTCCTTTCCTGTTTAATTTTTATTAAACCAACAACAACAAAAAAGATGTAGTGCTTCTGGCAAGAGCAGTCAGGGGATTATGTGCTGTAGATTTTTCTGGTCAGGATTCGCATATCTGACACTCAAGTTACTAGCCTCTTTCAAACAGAAGCCGCATTATCGGTTCACCAATTCTCTGTCGATGGTGATTCACACAGAGCGAAGCATCTCCACCTTAAAGATGAACCGCTGTGTAATTCACACAGAAAGCCGGCGCTGCAGCTCCTAAAGAGGCGTGACGGCACACGTCATGATGATGACGTCGGTGTGTTTTCAAGGTGTTTCCCCGGTGTTATCCTGTCAATCTAAACCCGTGGACAGTTTATAATCATATTGATGCTGTTATAATGTGTTGTGGTTGAGATCCTGACCCACCAAACATCCTGGAAAGTGTCAAAGTTACGTTTTTCACTCTAAATTACATAACTTTATAATCTCCATCAGTGAACTTGATGCTGTCTGACTCTGTCATTCGCAGGGACAGAGGCTGTTTTCTGGGGGAAAGTTCACTGACGTCTCAGTCTGGAGGACTGACCATCACCGTGATTTTTGTCAGGCAGGAGGACAGGCAGGAGGACAGGCAGGAGGACAGACACCTCTCCACAAACAACTGCAGTATTTTTTCCTTTTACAAGTTCAGCTCCAGAGAGAAATTTCACCCCTCGTCGCATCTGAGACATTCACATAGAGGCAGAGGCAGAGAATTGGCGCAGGATCCCCAGATCCAAACAGCAGTGTGAATGGGGCTACCTGTTTATATCAATGAGAGCGGGCTAAATAACAGAAACTAGTCGGTATAAACCTAAACAGTTCAACAGCACAAGATGACACAGACTACATGATCCAACATTGTAACCTTCATGAAGGAGGCTGTGGCACAACTTGAATCAAAGAGCGCTCATGTTACAGATCAGAATGTGTGACAAGTGGAATAAAAAACTGGCAAGTAACATTCAACACGTATTCTTCAGTTATCGTTATTCTAGTTTTTCACATGGTATGTTATGAGTCATCATATAATACTAGCCAGCTGTTGGCGTCTTTGTTTTCCTCTCTAACAGACTTTCAGCAGCCTGCAGGTCCAGACTTGCTGAGTTTCTCATGTTTGTTTTTTTCATGTCATCTCCCTTTCGCAGTCTGCGCTGTGTTTCGTTCAACAGTTTACACCTTTTATTGCCGTCATACCATTTACAGTGCAGAGGAGCTGATAGATAAGCTTAGTTTCTGGATCGACTGGGTCCAAATACGGTACACTGCAGTGAATCCTTAGCCTGGGTGTGACCTCCACTGCTCCCTGAGATAAGACTGACATCTGACCTAGTGAGCACTCACATAGACAATGATCATTATAAAGTAAAGTCACACAGCAGGGCATTCATGCAGTCTGTAGTTTCATACTCAGCAGTCAGACACACAGTATCTGTTTCAGAGATGATAATAATCAATCAATAGTTACTATTTTAAATTGTTGGTTTAAATCATTTTAAAATATTCTCTGGTTTAGATTCTGAAATGATAATATTAACTGTGTATGTGTTAGTCTTCTGTGATATTTGACTGAATACTTGAGATTCCTGGTCAGTTGACAGTTTCACCAAAGGCTTTGGGGTATTGTGATTGTCAATTTTGACAATTTTTTGACATTATACATTGAATCAATTGTTTGACTTTAGTGTCTTTTTTTACTGTATAAAACTAGGATTGTTAGTCATATTATCTATTTTAGTGATGAGAATTATGTTCAGTGTATATATATTTGGGTCTTTTTTGTTTGCTCACCTATTATTGGAACTTTGGCAAATTAATACATTCTGTATTTCCTGTTTTGCCTTTTTTTCCCTTTAATTTCCTCAACCAAACTGACTTTTGTTTGTTTGTTTCCTGTAATTTGATTGGACAAATAGTCTTTGTTTCCAGAGACATACACTGACTATAAGTTTCATATATCTGAACTACATTTATATACTGTTGGGCTGCATCGGATTTGACAACGATCAATATTTGTTCTGTCTGTAACATCTCAGGCTAAAGAGTAACAAGCAACATATGTGTTGTGTAACTTTCTCTCATTTCTCTTTTTTCATTATCAATATTATCATTATTGTTATTTTCATTATTATTATTATTATTATTATTATTATTTAATTATCACAAACCGTTCAGTACCAATTTAGTGACAGTGAAATACATTTTTCTCACAGTGCAGTTCTGTTAGACCCAACACACTGACAACCCGGTTCACTGCAGTCAACAACAAACGTAAGCAGAAGTTTTACCTCGACATTCTTGAAGAACATGTTAGAAGTTGATGGTGCTGATGTGAAGTTCCGTCAGAGAAAAACCAGCCTCCATCCAGCGAGGAGATAAATGTTCCCTCTCTCTGTCCGGCCACTAACATCTCCCCATCATTGAAATCAATCTTTCATTGACATTTGGTTAATCAACATCTCTCCGCCTCGTTTCACTTCCGCATATGTTCAGACGACTGTCTCTGGTTGTGTGCGCGCGTGTGTACAGGTAAAGGTGTTCCATTTCACCTGACGTCAGCCAATAGAGGGACAGCGCCGCGGTACAGGAAGAACTCATGTTGCGTTCCAGTACTACTACTTCTTCTTCCTCGTTGGTTGTTACCGGCAGCTTGCATCCTAAATGTGGCATTACCGCCACTCTTTGGAGTGATCCAACTCCTACAGAGGGGCCTCATTTATAAACGTTGCGTACGCACAAAATAATGCGTACGCCACTCTCTACACACACCGTGGGATTTATAAAAAGAGAACTTGACGGGAAAATGTGTGGTCCTCCACGCACACTCTGACCCATGCGTACGCACATAACTGGGGTGAGGAGAAACTGCGCCACTGATGACAGAAGAAAGAAACGGGAGAAACTGTGTGAAAATGTATTCAAAAAAACTATTTCTACAATGAATAAACAAACAAACTCCCTGGAGTGCACACGGGAAACATATGATTTAGAACAATAGTAAGACAACAGTAGAGCAAATTACGTTTACACTGATATGAATGCAGTTTAATATATTAATATCCTATATCATATAGACCATTTCGTTTCATCTCCGTTTTCAATGCATAACGCATAACACACTTTGTAACTGTGTTTTGTTGCCATACAAATAAAGACTAAAATTATCTTGTCATGTTAGTCAATCAGATTATTCTCATATGTGTAGCAGATATGACCTAATAGATGGGTATATAAAGGCATGTATTCACAATGCGTTATGGCGCACAATGGCTGCTTTGGCACTGTTGGAGGATGTGGCAAACGGAAGGATACGGAGGGAGCAGAACTTCAGAGACCAGCAAGATCCACTGGCCAACAGTGATGAGTAGCTGATGAGCCCGTTAGAGAGGAGCACCCGCAGAAACCACGCCGTGCCAGTCCCGCTTCAAGTGCTCACAACACTCGGGTTTCAACCGGCACATTCCAGAGGGAACTGGCTGACAGGTCAGGGATATCCCAGCCAACCTTTAGCCGTGTTATGCCAGACGTGTTAGGAGGTATAATTGGTTTGTCGGGGTGACAAACCAATTATAGCGGGGTGAGCTCCGGTCGGCCCGTTCCCCCGCCCGTCACACAGACGCCCTGCCTGTGTGACGCCAGGCGCTTTTTTTCTTCCACTTTTATGTCTGATCACTTTTTTTTTCACTTCGGCCACACTCCGACCTTCTGAGGCAACAGCATTTACATTGTCTGCCACATGCTGCCACTCTAGAGCCTTTTTGGCATTGATGACCCGACCCAACACTGTGTCCACCAAATAGCCTAATACAGGCTTCCTCTTCTCCACCTCCCCGACGAGAACTTCCACCTCACCCTGAGTGAAACTGCACTTCTTCGCCTTTCCCTCGCTTTCGGCATGCGTTCAGTCATGAATGAATATTAATTAGGGGCGTTCCTCTGAATATTCATAGACAAATATGGGCGTGGTATGACCCGCACACAGGTGCGCCACATTTAGAGTGGAGTGTGATTTATAAAGGGAAATCGGAGTAGGACGTGCGTGCGCACTGTTTTATAAATCAGGATATTTTTGTGCTTACGCACTTTCTGTGTTTCGTGCGTACGCAACCTTTTGACGTCAATCCTACGCACAGTTTTATAAATGAGGCCCCTGCTGGTATCTTCTACCTGATCCGCTTCCACCACACTCCAGTATGTTCTTTACTCCTGCTCCATTTATCCTTTCACTCCTCCCATCATGTCCTTCATCTGGACACATTCCCTGCGATCAACAAGCGCCTGATCTGCAGTGTCTGGTAGCTGCTAGTGATCACCAAAACCAGTTGGATGCTTCCCTAAGTGTACTGCTCAGATGACCTGTTCTTAATAGTCATAACTGTCTCCTCTTCTCTGTTTCCTCCCCTACTTCTCACTACACCAGCTCTGTTTGGAATGTAATAGAAACTTGATAAACCTGACATGAGACTTTAAAGAGCAGCAACTGAATCACAAACTGAGACCTTTTCAGACTGTTTTTCCCAACTCATCCCAGAGCCGTCAGTATGGCGTACAGTTCGACAGTATATACACTTATACACAGTGTTGTGGAGACTTAAAATACATGTAGTTGAACTACATAGCTTAACTACAATTTGCTGTAACTTGCTGGTAGTTAAACTACATTCATATTTTGTGCTGCGTCAAGTATTTCAACTACTTTTTGGGTCATTTTATGTAGTTTAATTACTCAGTTTACAAACTACAATTTTGGCCAATGACATGACATTTTTTATATATATATAAAAAAGGACCTTTATAATAGAAATTTCATTTAATTTTTCTTTGAAAAAAGACATGAAACATGTCGACCTACGTGTTCACATGTGAGCCCTGCAAGCCGAAAACAACAATAAGTCGACTTCAAAGAAATCACCAGATGAGTCCCCACAAAATGTTTTCAGATCTCTACCCAAAATGTCCAAAGTGTTAGTGAAGTTCAGCACTGTGTCCCAGCCAGTGCAGCATGTGAGCAGCTTTTTAGAGTTGGTAAAGATGTTTTTAGTGCCAAACAGAACCGGCTGTCTGATAAAAACTGTGAGAGACTGCTCATGTGTCGTGTCAACAGGTGATTCTGCCCTGACATCTAGTTCTAGTGCCTCAGTGTTGGTGTTAGTGCCTCTTAAGTTCCTGTGATGTCTACCAAAAATGTCAGCTGTTGTTCTTTAAAAAATAAAACTTGAGTTGAGAGCCATATTTCTGCTGGCATGTGAATTTTTTGTAGACTATATATTTTGCTACATATACACCACATGTTGATTTATTTAACGCTAAGTAAAATGGGTATAATGAGTATAAATAGTTGCTAAAGCTACTTTTTTAGCAGTAGTTTTACAAACTACATTTCTCGAGGAGTAGAAATGTAGTTTATTCAAACTACTGCCAGGCTGAACTACATGCAGTTTTACAAGCTACGCCAACACTGCTTATATAACTTGTCCATCTGCATATTTCACTTCCATGACTTGGACAACACAACTGTTTCTTTTCTGTTATTGGATCCTTTGATCCATCTGTAAAAACCTTTACATAATCTTTTACTTGACTTCTTTAATTTATAAAACCCACTAACCAGATTTGCACTTTTACCACCAAATGTAATGTTATTTCTTGTCT
The DNA here is from genome assembly GCF_900880675.1 of Sparus aurata. Classification (NCBI taxonomy): domain Eukaryota; kingdom Metazoa; phylum Chordata; class Actinopteri; order Spariformes; family Sparidae; genus Sparus; species Sparus aurata. The sequence goes on along the minus strand of NC_044190.1, from coordinate 3,894,422 downwards.
TTTTTTTTTATTTCTACCACCAAATGTTCTTGTATCCAGTCCACACAGGGATTGCAGACCATATAACAGCTGGACAAAATGCTGCATCTCTTATCCATCCAAAACTACATTTTTTGTGTTCTTTGGCCTGCAAAAATCTTCTAGTTGGATGATTATCTCTGTGCCCCATCAGATGTATCCAGTAAATTACAGTGAGCTGTTTCTGACAGAGACACAATGGCAGTGCCGTGGACATGTAAAACTAACATCACCGTCATCCGAGCAGACATAAGAATGACTATGGCCATAGAGATGAAGTCTGAAAAGGGACATTTCTGCGACAGTATTAGAGATGATTTAAAAAAAAACTGGCTGACATAAGAAAACTCAGCAAAGTGATAACCGATCTCAAGACCACGACAGACGGAGTGGGTGAGGCCAACGTCAGGGAACTGTGGTCCCACCACCTGAGAGAAGTGCAGGTCCACCATCTACACTAAACAACAATGTGGCATCTTCAACGCTTTGCATGGTAAAGCAATAATCTGGTTTGGTAAACACATCTGCTTCGCTGCATAATAACCATCATCAATAAGCCATTAATAAATGGCTTAGTCGTAGTTAATTAAACATTAGTTAATAATATAGACAATGAAATGCTTTGGAAACCATTTACTGAGATTATAAAGTTGCTCTTTAAAATGACCATCCAAATAACGTAAGTAGATGAACTACACAGTACTTATTCAACATTTACAAAGTATTATAAACATCAGTTTAGGGCTGGGCGATATGGACCAATAGTCATATCCCGATATATTTTGGCTGAATATTGATATACGATATATATTTCCCAATATTTTTATTGCAAATTGAGAGCAAATGTTCAGTCAAAGTCAAAGCCAAATATGACATGTGGGTGGGAATTTCCTCATTTTAGGGGCGAGTCCATTTGGCCTTCACTTTTTTTTAGGGGCACCAAGGCCACGTGACAGGGCACAAAGACCACTAAGTAAAATGTGTTGATTTACCTTTCAGAGTGATACCATAACATCCTAATTTATAATAACACATGGATTATGTATTAAAACATTTTTTAAATACCAATAACATGTTAATGTTACATTAGAAAACAGTTTGTTTTTTAAGTAGGATTAGGGAGAGGTGAGTTTTGTGACACTATATTGAATATTAATGTTATTGAATATTTCTCCCAATAGAAATTCCCCAAAATTATGGCAAAGCACATTTTTTCCCAAACAAAAAAAATTGTAGAATAACCAGCAGGAGACCACTGATGTGTGGAGTGATTTTGGTGGCACTACACTCTGAATAATAGTGAAGTTATTGAATATTTTTTGTAGTTTCTCCTTTCGGTGTTGCACTTTGTAGACGGTCCCTGCGCCCTCGTCTCACAGCTGGCTGACCATACAGACCAGAGTTAATGTCCAGACGCTCGTTTTGATTAACATACGGTTGTAGCTCGTTGTCTTCCTTACTACCGTATGAAAGAGCCATTAGTTGTCTTTTAACAAGGTTTCACTTATGAGTTGTTGATCCGGGAAGTTCGAATCTGTGAATATATTTCCAACTTTACCGGACTAAATCCTACCACATACGTCAGTTACGTACCATGTCAAACCGGCTGCGCTCGCTTGCTGTGCTGTAAGTTTCGTTCTTCTGTTTTGAGACGCTGCTGCTGTTTGAGAGGCTTTCACGTGAGATCATCGTGATGATGAGACTCCACCTGCGCGAACCGCGGACTCACTGAAGTTACTGTGAGTGACTACTGTGCACTCAGGTGGCTGTAATTAAAGGCAAGCTCGCTACGCTGACCGGGCCAGGGGCACAGAGGCCACTGTGGCCGTACGATGAGTTTTTTTTCATGGGGCATCAAAGCCGAAGTGCGGGGCAACAATAGTTTGTTGAAGAGTGCCTGAGTGTCTGTTCCAGCCCCTCCCCTCTCTGTGCATGAAGGAGGAGGGGCGGGGGGAGCAGTGCAGAGAGCTCCGGGTCAGCAGCTTACCTGGAGCAAGGACCACAGCGCAAATTTGAACTATATCGATATACGCGATAGGGTCTAATTCCATATCACATTTAAAAAATATATCGATATATGTTTTATATCGATATATCGCCCAGCCCTAATCAGTTACAACTTTACAATAAACAGTTGCCAAATAAATGGTTTATAAAGCATTTCATTGTTAACAGTCAAATAACTTTAAACTAGTTAACTAACTTTATTGTGAAGTTTTATTATATATACATTTACCATATGATAATGTGTATTATAAAGTGTTATCATATATTAAATCTAAGTGGCCTCATTGTGAGAATTAGACCCTAACCTCTGCCAGAGATAGAGCCAGCCTCAATATGACTTGCAGATAGTTTCAAAGAATGGTTTGACAATTTGGGAAATACTCTCATCTGCCAATCTTGCTGCTATTAAAAGAGAAGAGTGATACTTTCACATCTGGACAGTAGATATGAAACCGTATTCAGAAGCCAGTTAGCTTAGCATCACACACAGACTGGATACAGGGGGAAACAGCTCACCTGGCTCTGCCGACCAGGCACCTTGAAAGCTAATTTATTATCATTTTTATATATTTTGTCGATCATAAATAATGTATAGATGTATAGACAGACAGACAGACGGACTGCTTAATAAATATTTATTCAATGACGTCAGAATTACTGTATATTGTCTTCCTTCAACCATAGGCCTGCCTGCTTGTTCGAACAATGGGAATAAACATATTAATAACATATTAATTAACACATCACAACTATAGAAACAGTAGTTTACTAGATACACAAAAGGAAAAATGCATATGAATCATTGTAACACTTTGCATGAACGATATATACAGTGTGGGCATTAGAAGGCTGGTGGAGTACAGGGATTGCATTTTCCATGCTATCAGGATATATTTCAGTAATTACAGTTTTTCTCAGTTGTTTACACACAAAAACTGGCACTTTGTGTTGGTTGAGATGTACACTGTGTACATTGTGTTTGTGGGAAAAATAAAATATATCTGTTACCGTGTATTTGTGTGTTCTAAGTATAAAAACAATGGGCCTCATTCACCAATATCTTCTTAAGCATCTTCTTAGATTCTTTCTTAAGTTGTTCTTACAGTTTTTCTCGATTGTTTACACACATTTTCTGAAAGCATGCCTCATGCTCTCAGAACTCTACACACAAATCAAAAATCACACACACACAACGTGCAAAACCCCTCAATTCTCCTGCAAAATGAAACTTTACATTCAAAACAATGTTATTTCTTCTCAAAATGGTATTTTGTTTTCAAATGACACACACAAACCATCAAATGAATAGACATTTATAAGAACCAGTTGAACACTGATGTGCTCAGTGTAAAACACTATGATGAATGGACAACACTTCTTCATTCATCATAATGACTTTGGCCTTTTTTGTTCAGTTACACTTACTACAGTCAGTACATACATAAGTGTGCTGTAAAATATTTGAGAATATTGTTTTTATACTCAGGACACACAAATACATGGTAACAGATATATTTTATTTTTCCCACAAAAACAATGTACACAGTGTACATCCCAACCAACACAAAGTGCATATACAACAATATACGGTCTACCTACAAAACAACAGAAGAATTTACTGAACACAGTTACAGTAAAAAAAAACAAACAACAAACAACAAAAAAAAAACAACTGTGCAGCATGCATGTAAAGCACCAACTGCAATATATCCACACGTGTCTTCCATAGTTTGGAGAAGGGGTATACACATTTGTGGATTTCGGTCATACACTTTCCATCTCCAGGCAGAAAAACAATTCTCAACAGGATTGAGGAATGGAGAATATGGAGGGAGATAAACAACTATAAAGCGTGGTTGGGCAGTGAACCAGTTATGAACCAGAGCAGCCCAGTGGAAACTTACGTTGTCCCAAATGACAACGTACCTGAGCTGCTCTGGTGGAATGAGTGTGTTGTGTAGGGTGTCCAGGTGTTTGTCCATGTGATGAGTCAGTGTGCATAGTAGGGCTATTCACTTTAGAATTTTGAATGACAGAGTGTTCTTTGTGAAAACAAGAGATTTTCTTCATGAAAATTGTGCCAAATGCAGAGAATTGTGTGTAGTGTTTTGAAAAAAGTGTGTTTTAGAACTTCAATTTGAGTGTAAAGCAGGAATTGTGCTTGTAGTTTAGCAGAACTGGTTCAGGGGGTTGGTGCATCAGTTACATGTTGTGGTCATTGTGTCTCAAGTACCAGTTTTTGTGTGTAAACAAGTGAGAAAAACTGTAAGAGGTTCTTTAAGAAAACCCTAAGTCAGATTCACTAACTTGTTCGTAAGCCTCAGAATTGTTCGCAGCTGTGTTCTTACATTGATGAAAGCCGCAGGAGCAATATATATGCCATTGTTTTGCGGGCCTTGGATGGAGAAATGCCACGTATAAATAGGTTGGGGGGGGTTACTAATTGATGGCATGTTTCCAATTTACTTGATTTATCTTAAATCATTGGCACATCTAATTTATTTTAGAATTTAAATTCTTTGTAAATTACCAAAAATATGAAATAAATAAATAAATGAATAAATATGACTGAATTATCACTGTAATATTGCATTTTATTGAACTACACAAGAGAAGAAAACACAACCATGCCAACATTTCGGCACTGAAATGTGCGTAAGAGTACTCCTGAGTGTTCGTAGGATTTGTTCTTGCCTAAGAAAAAATCCTAGATAAGAAAAAATTCATGAATGCCACAATCTTCGTAAAATCTTCGTAAGTGGGACTTAAGAACAAATTTGTTCATAAGAACGGTTCATGAATGAGGCCCAATATTCTCAAATATTTTACAGCACACTTATGTATGTACTGACTGTAGTAAGTGTAACTGAACAAAAAAGGCCAAAGTCATTATGATGAATGAAGAAGAAGTGTTTTCCATTCATCATGGTGTTTTACACTGAGCACATCAGTGTTCAACTGGTTCTTATAAATGTCTATTCATTTGATGGTTTGTGTGTGTCATTTGAAAACAAAACACCATTTTGAGAAGAAATAACATTGTTTTGAATGTAAAGTTTCATTTTGCAGGAGAATTGAGGGGTTTTGCCCGTTGTGTGTGTGATTTTTGATTTGTGTGTAGAGTTCTGAGAGCATGAGGCATGCTTTCAGAGAAAAACTGTAATACATCCTTTGCTGCCATCTAGTGGTGTAATACATGCAGTACAACAAGGCTTAAATGCTGTACTGCATGTCCCCACACACACCGCCCAGACTCGAACCAACAGCCAACTTCCTTTATCTGACCACTCTCATCATCTGACCCGTTCGACAGATAAGGCCATTTACACAGAACACATCCTGAAGGCAGGAAAAGCACAAGTGTCACTGAAAACATTATGGATATCTCTGTTCTGTGAAAGTGAACCAGTGATCGTGACACAGTGTGACATTCCATGACACCCTGCGGGGGGAGAAAAGCAGTTTTTATATTTAAGAGCTCGAATGTTGAACTCAAACTTGCTTTCTTCAAAAGGTGATCATTGCATGGATTGATAAATAGCATTAGATGTGAATTAGGGTACAATAGCCTAACCATGAAAATAACAAATGGGTAAGTAGTAGGGCTGTCAAAGTTAATAACGAGTTAATAACGAGTTAACGCCATATCCTCTTAACGCCGTTATTTTGTTTTAACGCGCGATTAACGCTCGGTATAAAAATAAATTTAAAAAA